>NC_056735.1:1290179927-1290479927 GCF_019279795.1 Protopterus annectens
GAGGGCAAGGGTTAAGTGGGATAAACTGATTCTTCCAATAGAAGAAGGTAGTTTAGTATTACCTGATTTGAAGGGTATTCCAGTTACACAATTAAGGTTCATATACATAATACAAGTAGAAAGTTATAATTCATACTGGAAATGAATAATGATGAGGCAGGGGAAATTCAAGAAAAAGGAGAGAGTGGGATGTTGCATGCAAATCCTTAAGGAGAATAACAACAACTATACAGAATATTATATTTCTAAAGTAGCAGAAAGTAGACTAAGAACTAAGGAAACATGAGACTGGAGACAGGAGATTTTGCGACTAGGGATGACTGTAAGTAGGGAGATAAAGAATAGGCAAAAGGGGGCTTGAATTTATTGGAAAAAAGTGCAAAGGAGCCAAGGTATTGGGAGCAAATAACTAGAGATGGAAAGGTAATTGAATGGAATGAGGTCAAGAAGACATTTGGACTGCAGGCTAGAGATGGCTTTCACTATCAGGGATTGATATTAAAGTACTGGCAAAGAGAAAGGGATAGGGGAATCCTAAGTGAAAGACCTACTCTGGAAGGGTTTTAACTAGAATCAAGAACAGAGGATGCTGTTAAAAATGGTTAATTAGTAGGGCATATAAAGTATTGCACAACAACTATAAGAATCAGTGAGAGGAGGTTAGAAAAATTGAGAAGAGTGATTGGAAATGTAATTTACAAGGGAACAATGGAAGGACATGTGTATAATTTCCAAGTATGCAACGAAGTCTAGAAGGTTTAGGATTTTTTTTGGGAAGTGAAAAGGGAGGGGACAAATTACATAGAAATAAATGAAAATGGGGAACAATAGATGCATAATAATATTTAGGAAAAGGATGAGTGAGGTTTAAGGGAAGGCAGGAATTGAGCAATTTATTTAATGTTGGACTGATGATAGTTATAACAAAGAACATATGTGATGTATAATGTATGTAACTGGAAACATGTTAATCTGGTTTGTTTTCTTTTATATTAATGTATGTATACCCATGTCTTAAGTGATAATGTAATGAAGGTGTTAAAAAAGAAACTACGAGAAGAGGTCTGAGGTTAAAAAGGATTAACAAACAGTTTTGGAAAAAGGAATGATTAGATTGTGGGAAGACAATGTAAATATGACAATAGTCTGAACAGCATGGAATGCGGAAGCCTTTTAAAGTTAAATTAAAAATAATTTATTAGTAATGGAAGAAAAGAAAGTATGAAATGTAGACAGAGTGATAGAAACATTTAGTCATGAAAATGATATATATTAGATAAAAAAAGATGCTAACCTGGTAATTCATTAAAGGCCGCAGTGCAAGCTAAAAGGCCCTTCCAGAGTGATATGCCCAAATGTGATCCAGCAACATTAGCCACGATAAGGTTGAACCTCATTATTAGCTGATTTGCATGTCTGCTGAATCTCAGTACTACTGTGACATGCTGATCATTGCTGACTTGCATATCATGGTAGTACCTTGGTCATGTAAGAAGTGGAATCCTGATCAGTTGTTCACTCACATGCACCTCATGTATACACACAGACCCACACCCACACACACTGCAGTCCCTGTTTCTGTCCCTACCCTCCCATGGTTTCTACCATTCCACCATACTTTACAATATTCAGCCCTGGTAGTCTAGTGTAGTCCCCATCCCTGCAGTCTCCTTATAATGCAGGAACCATTACTGCACTTTAAAGAGTTAGCCCTGATGGTGTCTTAGTGCTTCTCACCCCCAATCTCTGTACTAAGGTTTGTGTCATTACGTCAGTAAGTGTAAGCCCTGGAGTCCAGTCATAAAGTATGTACCTCAGGGCACTTTAAGGAGTATTCCCCGGTGTCTAGTGTATCCCCCAACCCCCTGTCCCCTAGTAATGTTGGTGCCAATATGGCACTTTAGAGACTCATCCCTGGTGTCCAGTGGTTCCCTCTACCCTCAATCCCTGTATTGCAGTTGGTGCCATTATGGCACTTAAGAGTGTGTCCTTTGTCCCTCCCATCCTAGTCCTGCTGTTCTGTGCCTTAAGGCACTCTTCTCTGGTGTCTAGTGTATCTCCCTCCAGTCCCTGAAGTAATTCTAGTGCTGATAGGGCACTGTAGAACATGTATCCCCCCCAGCCCCGCAGTAATGAAGTCGACTTGGTACTTTTGTTATTCTGTCTGGTGTCCATCTGTTCCACTCACCCCCAATCCCCGTTTTGCTGCGGGTGGCATTAAGGCACTTGTACAGTAAACCCTGGTGTCTAATGGGTCTCCCCCACTGCATTTGATTTCATAACTGAACATGGTCTTTTGGCTATGTTCACTACTGTGATGTGGTGAGGATGGCTGTGCTGATCTACACAGCTGAGAGCTTTCTTGAATCGCTTGACCATGTAGATGGTTTCCTGGGGGCAATTCCAGAGAGAGAGAGGGAGAACAACTGACTAATTATTATATGTGTCTCCCTCAAAATGTCTCATTAGGATTCTGAACTGCCACGGGGGCAGTCCTTTACTGTCCTGCATGCCTTCATGTTGGAGGACCATGCATACGTAGCAGTAGGTTTATGAACCCAGTCCATAATGTTACAAAAGAGTAATTGTTTTATTTAAAGATGAAAGAAAATATTAAAGCAAAGAAGCAAAGCACAGAAATTTATTGTGAGAGGTTGATAAGTTGAAATGCCACCATTGTTGGGGGAAATATGTAGTTTAGACTGCGAATGGAATGATAGGGTTAAAATGAACAGGGAAAGGTGGTTGAAAAACAGGAAAAAATGGAAGGAATAAAAGATAGTACCAGAAATGTACTCATCACACCCATCACACACAGTATGAATCAGGCACATAGACCCACATAAGCTGTTTCACTTAAAAATTAATCTTCCTAAATTCAAAGATCTCCTGGACATCGGACCTACAACAAATCTCCTTGGTAGTATGAAAAGTACTCTACCAAAGCAACATCCACTAATAAACATACAGCCACATCTCAAAGAACCTCAACCTAAAAAACCATTAAGGGAAGCCATCCATGTGGATGTAAATGACCTGAGACATACCTCCTTGGACTGTATGAAGAGAGACAGTATGGAGGTCTCATACGGTTTGTTCCAAGCAGGTATGAGTCTAGCACTGAAAAACATTTTACCTTCACCAAGGATGATGCTACAGTATGAACAGAAGATGACTGACTTTAATAACTGGCTTAACTTCTGGTGTTATTCCAAATGGGTGCAATATTTGTCAGCATGGGAGGACATAGTTAACAGACCACATTCCATTGCCAAGGATAGTTTACACCTGTGCCCTCTAGGCTTTTGAATATTAGCCAAAACATTGCTCATTAATACGTTACAAAACATTACTATAGGGTATTTTTTAGGAAATGTCAAACTGACAAACTTTCTGACATAGCAAAACCAACCAAAGGTAACCTAAAGGTGTTACTGCTCAATGCCAGGGAACCTAACAAGAAACTCCACACCCTCCAAGTTCTCATCAGAATGCAGACATCTATGCAGGTAATGAAACATGGTTTAAAGCTACACAGAACACCCAGCAGTGCAAGGCTACAATGCCTTCCACACATTTAGGCCAGTTACTCTACAGGCAGGGAGTAAAGGTGAGGTGTTTCAATCTACAAAAAAAAAAAATGAGCTCACTTCAAGGCTGGTCAAAAATGATGATGCACTTGAGTTTCTCCATGTCCAAATTACTGTAAACAAAGTTCTATACCACATCCTTGCAAGTTATAGGTCCCTCTTTGTGACCCAGGAAACCCATAACTCAGACGTATTGGAGACACTCATCATTCAATGTAAAATCATATTCATGGGAGACTTCAACTACCCCAACATTAACTGAGAATCATGAATGACCCCAAATGTGCAGGCCCAGAGATTCTATGACTTTGTAAATGTGAACAATCAGGTAGTCCACATATCCACTATGGGCACAAAGATGCTGGGCGAGGTCCTCACAAATATGGGAGAATGGGGCACCCACCTCCAGTCTAAAGCCCTCCCTGGTAAAACCGGACTGTAAAGCTGTTGCCTTCAAAATAAAAATAAAACCCATGCCATCAGCTAACCCCATAGCATTTAAAAAACATTCAAAAGCAAACTTCCTATCATTAAGTGATAACCTGACAAAATTTAAAGGCCATGTTCTGGATTTTGACCAACACATATCAAAGGTGGTAAGGAAAGCATCCAGGTCCAAGGAAGTCATTCATCCATTGTATTTGGCTCTCATCAAACCCATAATTCAGTACAACACCCCCTTTAGCATGTACCTGGACAGGAACATGCAACAACTGGAACATCCACAGAGATTCCTCATGAAAAAGAATAGGGAAGTAAGCAACATGTTCTGTGCAGATCACCTCAAAGACCTTTCCATATACTCTGTATCCTACAGATTCCTGATGGGTGATCTATGCCTGGCATAGAAGGCATCCTTGGATCCCACTCTGATGGAGCTTTTGCATATCTGCAAAACAAATAGGAGCAGAACTACCCAATCCACAGACTTAAACCTTGCCTGCAACATAAATAGGACTCGCTGGAGGGACAGGAATGTGTCACAGAGAATACCTCTTCTCTGGAACAGGATTCCCATCTTGGTGAAGCAGAACTTGTCCCTAACCCTATTTAAGGATAGCCTGGACCAGTGGATGGGAAATCAGAAATTCACTCTTGGTCTGGCTTCTGTGTCTCTAATGGACCGAGGCAGCATGTAAATGCTTGACCGCTCATGAACTGTCCTGCATATCACCCTAAAATATACTCCTAAAAATCTAGGGAACAAAAAAAAACTTGCTGGATACATCTGGGAAGATTGGTTAGGCTTGTAAAGGCCCTTCTATTTGTTAACTTAGTATATACTTATGAACCTACAGATACCTTAAATAAATATATGATGGCAAGGGAAGGTGAGAAGAAGAAGAAAAACTGGGGTGTTAAAAATTAGATGATACATTTTATGTAAAATCTATGTAAAATCACGGAAGATGAAATAAAACAAGTATTGAAAGGCTCTGATATATACAGGGTTAACCTACATGATTTATAAGAGGTTAAATGTTATACAGTTAACTTATGTCACAATTTTTTAAATGAGTGATTTTTGGAGGTGTTAGGGTAGTAAATGCAGTTTTTTGTGGAATAGGAAAAACAAGATTGATATAAAATGAAATACCCATTTCAGTAATTAGTGTAGATTTTAACATTTTAATTAGAGTTCTGCAGATATGGATAAGAACCACTTTAGATGGTTTGACAGAAGTTTGTGGTTTTCATATGAGAAGGAAGGTATATTAAGAAACATCTTATTTTATACATGTAAGTTCAGGGAAAGAGCAAGGAAGAGTCATGGGATGTGACCTTATGTAAGCATATGATACTGCAAGTCATGAAAAGTGAAGACACATTCTGGAAGAATAAAGGTTTTGTGCAAAGTAAGGAATTATATTCAGTCTGTGCATACCGATGGGGTTGTAGGTCTGCTGATTAATAATAGATGGAATCTAAACTCTAGCTGCATTACTAATTGTACTAGAAGTCTCCCATTTCTGTGTAAACATGTAAACATTGGAGATAAATTATGGGTCTACTTCAGAAGACTGACAAACCAAACGACTGAAAATTCAAAATACTGAATGCATTTTTAATGCAGGGGGTAAGTTCCCCTGCACCCCTCATGTGGGGGGCTGCACCCCCACACCCCCTGCTAACTATTTATGCCAACTTCAAGATCGCACAACAGTGAAGGACCAAATTTTATCATTCAGTAGTTTGAATTTTCAGTCTTTTGGGATTCAGTCTTTTGGTGTTTCAGTCTTTTGAAGTAGACCCATACTACGACATTAGGTGATGTAGTACAGGTGTAACTCTAGTGGCCAAGGCTATGAGTAACAGCTTCAAAGATAATGACACATTATGTACAACACACACACACATCTTTATGTAAATAAGTAAATACTGCATGCACAGTTTTATTCTTCCATGTATACTTTATCAGCGTTTTTGCAAATGTATCCTCAATATTAAAATTAATGCTAGATGCCTGTTATATAATATACATTTTTTCTTGTCATAATGACCCTGGTCATAGCTGAAAAGGGTCTGCCCTGGTCTACTTAACTGGTGAACAAAAGGAGAATAAATAGATACATGCATAAATACATACACTGAAGATGATGGATCTAAGTTTACATAACAGGATGAGTCAAGGGTGACCCTAAGCCCTTTGCTGGTCAGACTGCTAATTAATGTAGTATTTTGTTATTTAAAGTACATGGCAGAACAATTGTAATAATGACTATTTTAGTTATGCAGGTGATATAATTTTATTTGTTAAAGATGTTAAGTTTGTGAAATACATAATTATTTGTTACAGCACAGGCTTGCATTTATGGGTTACAGATAAATTTGGATAAATACAATGGTGATGGGGAAGGATATATGACTGGAAAATATATTTTAACAACAGAGAAGTTAAACTCGATGGGGTGAGGCTGGAAATAGGTTAAAAGTAGTAAGTGAGAAAACATTTGTAAAAAATGGAGGTACGGAAGATATGCAATATGACTTTGAACAAAATGTTTTACCTGCTAAATTTTGTTTTGTTGGGAACCAGTTTCTATACAGTCAAAGTGTATGAGTTTCCAGAAAAAATAGAACTTGATTTATTTTTCTTGGTGGTTTGGGGATTCAGG
Source organism: Protopterus annectens (assembly GCF_019279795.1). Taxonomy (NCBI): domain Eukaryota; kingdom Metazoa; phylum Chordata; order Ceratodontiformes; family Protopteridae; genus Protopterus; species Protopterus annectens. Next base: position 1,290,186,634 of record NC_056735.1, read on the forward strand.
TTTATTTCTTTACAATGAAGATTTGCATATAGTAAGAAGCAGAAAGCTGGGTTAGGCTTAATAAACCCTGTCATATTTTATGCTTCTTTAAATCTGCACATTATCTTAGACATGTTTTATATCACGGAGAAAGACATGATTGACTTTTAGATATTGGGAAATTTTTCAAAGTTTAAGTGCTAGTATAAGATGTAAAGACATGTTTGGAATCTTTTATGATTTTAAAACATTCAAGAAAATAAAATTATGAAATTTGAAATTTAAAGATGAGATTAGTAAAATAAGGGTTTGGTATAATAAAACTATGACAATTTATGTATTAGATAGTCGGGATGCATTAACTGAAATACAATAAAAGAGTTTTAATGGTAAGAAGTTGCTAGAGGTTGTCTCAAAACAGAATAACTGTAAAGGAAAACGTTTAAGATTTGTATGGTTTTTGGGGAGAACTATCAAGCAAATTAAAAATAAGGGAAATAACTGGAATGAAGATGTTTGTTATATAATTTAAAGAAACTGCACATGAAAGAAAGGCTGAAATTGCTAATGTGATGTGAATAATTTGGATGGGCATGTTTTACATAATATGATTTGGGATATGGAAGAGATTACTGAAGAGTTAATTATCATAAGTATATTGAATGAATGACTTACAGTTGTAAGGACATGAAAAAATAATGTGTACAGAATGGTCTAATATGAAATGTTGGCTGCCACTATGGCAAGGAAATGAAATGCAGGAAAAATAATGCCCAAAATACAGAAGGGTGAAAAAAAAGAAGTTATGTATTCACCATAACGTTCCATGTAAGTTGTTCATCTCGCCTTCATTCTGATGGGTTTGGAGCCGATCCTCGGCTCTGACTCGACCAACTGCAAAAGCTCAAGGTCTTCAACCAGCTCGAGGCCAACTCCCTATCCCCATGATGCACCCTGATCTTCCCTTAGATCTTGTTTGCTGCCAACTGACTACCTAGCAGTATTAATACACCACTCAGAGAGCGCTGGATAAGAGACAATGCACCATCTAAGAAAGATGGCAGACCTCAAGTAGACTGGATGGGGGTTGGAGGGTGGGATGTAAGAATGAAGGTGAGATGAGCAACTCACATGGAACATTATGGTGAGTACATAACTTCTTTATGTGAAGTTGTTCTATCTCTTCGTTCATTCTTACTGATGGGCAGCATCCCAAGCACCATCTTTCTCGGGTGGCTCACGGAAGAATATTCCTCAGAACTGTGGAACCAAAGGAGGTCCTGTCCCTGGAGGCCTTGTCTACTTTGTAATGAGTAATAAAGGTACGAGGTCTTGACCAGGTAGCTGCTGCACAAACAGAATCTAATGGTAACCTTGCAGAAAAAGCTAATGAGGTTGAAACAGCTCTAGTAGAGTGGGCCTTTATTTTCTGTTGCAATGGAGCATTCTCTGAACTATAAATGAAGGAAATGCAATCTGATAGCCATCCTGACAAGGTTACTTTTGTCACTGGGGCACCCTTTTTTGACTCTGAAAAGGAAACAAAGAGTTGATCCTTTGATCTGAACTGTTTTGTTCTACCCAGATAAAATTGGAGTTGTCTATGAACATCAAGTTTGTGCAGCATGTGTTCCATCCTATTTGTGTATTGAGGAAAGAAAATGGGCAACACGATGGATCGGTTAAGATTTGTCTCTGAACAAACTTTTGGTAGAAAGGATGGATTAGTTCAGAGCGGAACTCTGTCATTATGGAAAATCAGATGAGGTTTGATGGTAAAGGCCTGCAACTCAGAAATCCTCAGAGCAGAAGTAATGGCTATCAAAAATATAGTCTTCCATGAAAGGAATTTCAAAGGACAGGGCAAGGCTGGTTCGAAAGGAGGTAACATGATTCTGGAGAAAACATTTAGATTCCATGGCATGACTGGAGCTCTGATTAGTGGCCTCAAATGAATGGTACCTTTAAGAAAGGCTTTAGCGAGTTGATGTGACATGACATTGGAGCCTTGGAAGCCAAGATGAAAGTTTGAGATTGTTGCTAATTGAACTCTGATGGTAGCTGCAGCAGCTCCTGCATTGAAAAGTTTAGTTAGAAATTCCAATATAGATGGGATCGGAGCTAGATAAGGATCAACATCATTCTGAGATGCCCATAAAGAAAATCTCTTCCATTTGCTAAGATATAACTTTCTGGTGGATGATTTATGAGAGGATGTTATAATATGTTAGGCCTCAGCTGAGAGGTTGTAAATCCTATCTATTGTGGGAATTGGAGCAGCCAAGCTGTCAGTGTGAGGGAATGAAGAGAAGGGTGAAGAGCCCCTGATGAATGGGTCAACAGATCTGGAACTGGGTCCAGGATCCAGGGTACTTCCAAGAGATGAGGCTGGAGGAAGGGAAACCAAATTTGCAGAGGCCAGTAAGGGGCTATTAAGATCATGGTCCTTCCCAGAAATTTTGCTTTCTGTAATACTTTGGGAATCAGAGGGAAGGAGGAAAGGCATAAAGGAGACCCAGGGGCTAATTGTGCACCAGTGCATCCCTTGGGGCATCCCCCAGCAGTGGGAAATCAGGGCAAAGTAGCTGCTGCATTTCGTGTTTGTTGGGGTTGCAAAGAGATCGCAGCAAGGCTGGCCCTACCTACAGAATATCCGTTCTGCTACTTGTTTCTTTAGAGACCACTCGTGAGGCAGTAGAATTGCCCTGCTTAGCTTGTCTGCTATCACATTGGATTTCCCCGGGATGTGCATTGCTACCAGAAAGCACTGGGTGGAGATTGCCCACTGCCATACTCTCATGGCCTCTCGACACAGGGGGTAAGATTTGGTTCCTCTTGTTTATGTACCAAACCACTGACATGTTGTCTATCTGAATTGCAATTGTTTCCAGAGGTAGAAAGTCTTGAAAGGACTGCAACACTAGAAGTACCGCTCTCATCTTCATAACATTTACATGCAGATGAGCCTTGTGTTTCTTCCACAAACCTTGGGCTGTTCTTCCCTGATAATGCCCCCCACCCTATCAAGAAAGCATTCGTGGTCACCGTGGCTGTAGGATTGGGTAGAACGAATGGACAGCCCCAAGTTACATGTTGAGATGTCAGCCACCATTGAAGGTCCTTTTTGCACATATTCATTATGATAATTTGGTGTGACATTGGAAATTCCTGAAAGGACCATTGAGAGAATAGGAGCCATTGTAGAACTCGCATGTGCATTCGAGCAAGGGGAATGGCAATAATTGCTGCCACCATCGATCCTAGCAATTTGAGTACCATTAAGACTGGGGCTTTTCTCCTTGGAAGCATGTCTAATATTTGTTTTATAAGAGAAATTCTTTCTGGAGGCAGACTTAATGTCATTGAAACTGTGCTTAGTTCTGCTCCTATAATGACGGTCTGTTGCGATGGCAATAAGGCAGATTTTTCTGAGTTGATGATAATCCCCAATTGATTGCAGAGATTTAAGGTGGTGTCCCTCACCTGAATAAGTTGATGCTTGGACATGGCAGTAAGGATCAAGTCATCTACATATGGAAACACCTGGAATCTCAACCTTCTCAGTTGAGCGGTGACTACTGCTATACATTTGGCAAACACTATGGGGGCTGTAGTGAGACCAAAGGGCAGAGCGCAAAATTGATAATGGCTGGCTCCCACCTGGAAGGGTAGATGATCCCTGGATGGTCTGTCCATCTTTATGTGGTAGTATGCATCCTGAAGATCTATAGAGCACATCAAATTGTCTTTCCCAGAAAGGGAAGTATTGACTGAAGCATGACCATCTAGAACTTCGTCTTTTTTACTGACTTGTTTAGTCTGCTTAGGTCCAGAATAGGTCTCCAGTCCCCTGTTTTCTTTGGAACTAAAAAGAACCTTGAGTAAGTTCCGGATCCTCTCTGGTCTGCAGGGACTGCCTTTTGTCCAGAAACCTTTGGACCTCTAAGGCTGCTTGGTCCATGTGACTGGGTGGAATGTCTGGGATGTTCTTTATTAGAGGGGGTGGAGTGGCAAAGAGAATTGAGTATCCTCTGGATATTATGCTTTGTACCCAGCTGTCTTTTTTTATTTTTAGCCAGGCATTTAGGTACAAAGATAGGCATCCCCCAACTGTCTCCAGAGATGAACAGTTGGGACTCCTTTCAGGACAGCTGATAGGGCTTGCCAAAGAAATGATCTGTGTCACCCTGGTTCCCTCCTCTGCCACGTGGGCAACATCTTCCATTATCACACCCTCCTCTGCCTCTAGAGGGGGTTTCACCACGAGTGTTCTAGAAAGATCCTTGAGATTTATGGAACCATAGCTTTCCACTTCCCCTCCCTTTACGGTAAGGTCTATTTGAAGTAGAAAAACATACTCCAACGGCAGACAAGGTCTTTCCATCTTTTTCACTCCTGGTAAGCGTTTCCTTTTCCTTTGGTCTGAAAAGGGATGAACCGTCAAAGAGGGTGTTCACGAAGGAAGACTTAAAGGGTTCCGCAAAGGAACATAAGCGCATCCAGGAATGTCTCCTGAGAGCGATTCCTGTACCCACTGCTTTACTCGTACAATCAGCTGCATATGACAATAGATGCATGGACAAGTTCACTATTGAATTAAGAGTGGAGAGCTGGGAAGTTACCTTGTCTGAAACCCCCACAGCTACTGAACCCTGCAGGGTGTCTCCTAGCTCCTTCAGGAGATCCCTTTGTAATCTAGTGAAATGTATGAGGTAGTTCAGTGATCGAAGGACAAAAGCCGCTGAACTAAACATATGCTTCCCATATCTGTCCATAATCCTGGATTCTTTATTAGGAGGATAAACAGATGAAGACGTCTCTGATAATTCCTTCTTGGTGGCTGTTGCCACCACCATAGCATCAACAGGTACTCTTTTAGTAAGGTAAGTTCTATCATGAGGGCTAGTTATAAATTTGTTATCCTTCCTGGGTACAGGCTCCATGGTGTCTGAGGACTCCCATGCCCTTTGAATGAGTAATTCAAGCAACTCATCAAAGGGTGGAGACACCCAAGAGGTGGAGAGTTGAGACCCAAAAGCCCTCAGGAGGACTGACTCATCATGAGAAGGGTTAAGGGATTTCCAGCCACCCCTCTGTTTAAGAATTTCTAAGATATCTGCAAAGGAGATATCTTCTGAGGGGGACCGTGGGGACCCTTCTGACTTATCCAAGTCAGTATCCAAAGTGACTGACTCCTGTGGGGAGACAAATGCTTCTTCTTGCAGAGTCTCTTCCTAGGCACTTCTTCAGTGGGAGCTTCTGGAGAGGTCTCGGAAGAACATGGCTCACCCAATGGGGCTTCCTGAGGCTCAGGATTTCTACGCTTCAATGGAGCATGTGATGAAGAGGCAGACACCAGTGCTTTTAGCAAGGGAGCTGCTCGAACTGATGGAGTGGTTGCTGGGGCAGACAAAGCCCTCCTCATAGCCTCAAAGGCTCCTCGGTCCCGATGAGAGGAATCCCTTGGATCCGAAGATTCGATGGAAACTGTCTGTGCCGGTATGAAGGGTTCCAAGCCAGAGGTCAGAGCCAAACTCACTTGAGCCAAAGCCCCAAGAGGTAAAGTCGGCACTGACAAGTCGGTCCTACTATCCTCCCTGGACCCGACCGGTGAGTGTCAGCCCTGAGATCCTTCGGTCGGTGCCAAAGATATCAGGGCAGTTGGGGTCGAAAAACATAGAGTAGGTGTCAGACCCAAGAGGTCCACGATCATCAGTTCCATGCTCTCTGGCTCTGAAACTTCCATGCAGATCGGAGGAGGAACAGAAGTTGTTAGAGGAAGTAAGGTCGGCCCGAAGCCCCCGGGTCGGTGCCGATAAATTTTTTGCCAGCGCCAGTATCTGTAGAAGCTTCTTCATCACACAGTCCACATCCAAATCAGATAGTCTACTTGAGGCCCGTGAAGAATGTGATGAAGCCACTGATTGTAATATGGGAGACTTTAAAGTAGGGGACCGTCTCCTAACCATAACGACAGTCAGTTCTCAAGGCTGTGGAACCGATGTTGAAGCTTTACTAGAAGCTGATTTCTAAGATGGACTTTTTGTCAGTTCCAAAGTCTTTTTGGAGTGCTTGTCTGACTTATCTAGTGACTCTTGGAAAGAGGATTTCAGCAGACCCTTTTCCAGGTTGGGCGGGTGGCCTAATGGTTAAGGTGTTTGCCTTACAAACACAAGATGCAGCGTTTGAGTCTCACAAGGGATAACTAGCTAGGCTTAAAATGGCTCGCAAGGGCAGTTAGCTTGGCACTAATCTATGAACCTATGAGTTTTCTTTTTCTCTCATGCAACACTCTGGAGCTAAAGTAGTGGCATATAGCACAGCTTTCCTGCAGGTGTACCTCACCCAAACAGTAGACACATTCAGTATGTCCATCAGTTATAGAGATCTTTTGCCCACATCTTGGGCATTTTTTGAAGCCAGACTTGGCTTTTTCCTTCTCCTGCTGAGACATATTTTCAAAGGTACAAAGGCAAATACTATAGTAAATCACAGCAACAATGCCAAATAAAAAAGAGGGCTCTAACAGCAATATGCAGACAAACAAACTAGTAAAGCCTTGAGAAAGAAGGCTCTGAGAAAATTAAATATTAATATAAATATTTGTCTGCCCTGTATAAAAAGAAGGGCTGTAATTTAACAAATAACACACAGACACACACACAATGTAATGCTATAGATAAGACAAGAAAGGCCTTAAAACACAGCCATTAACATCTAATTATAATATTAGTAAAGATAACTATGTGTTCTGTGAAAAAGAAGGGCTATAATGTAATACAAACACTCTCAATATGAAATTCAAGATAAAGAGAAAAAAGGCCTGAAAACACGGCCACTAATTTTTCAGTAATTAAACTAACTGAGCTACAGATAGGGAGAAAAGAAGGCCTAAAAATGGCCCTAATAACTAACTATATTATCTAAATAATCTAAGTATAGACTAAACACTCTAACTAACTATCTATCTAAATGACTAAGTAACCAACTAAGCTATTTTAATAGCTATTTTTTGAGAAAAAATAAAGTTATTCACTGTCCAGAGCTGGTGAACATCCGATCAAGTTGCAGTGGCAAATGAGATCTGAGGGAAGATCATGGTGCATCATGGGATAGGGAGCTGGCCTCGAGCTGGTTGAAGACCTCAAGCTTTTGTAGTTGGCCGAGTCGGAGCCAAGGATCGCCTCTGAACCCATCAGTAAGAATGAATGGTGAGATAGAACAACTTCACATTTAACTTTAAGCATTTGTTTGCAGATGAGCAAGCCCCCTGAATCCCCTATGTCAGGGGAAAGCCCCTACACCCCACAAATGTATATACACCAGCTCCATGGTCACACCAACTCAAAGAAAGGAGAAATCTCTCAAAAAAAGTGAATCATTGCCAGTACATGCTTAGAAATTGCATTAGAGATGAGTTCCTCTGGAAAACAATAATGAACATTGTGCTTTCATAGATTCATAAGTGTATACTTGGCTAACGTCCACTAGGGTCCTTATAAACCTTGCCATGCAATCCAAATGTGACCCACACATTTGGTTTATATAGGGGGTGATTTACTGACTGTCTCTGTCCATCAGATCCATAGGCACCAGACCAGGGATGAATTTATGACTACTCATCCATTAGTCCAAGCTGCAGTTAACTAGGACAGGGAGAAACTCTTGTTCACATGGGGAGCCAGTTCTTGAGAATGGGAATTCTCTGAGAAACATACCTGTCTCTCAAATATGTCATATTTATTTTGCTAGCCAAATTTACATATTTTAATCTAGTAGTTCTGATGCTGTTTGTTTTGCGGATGTGCAGATGGTTCATCAAAACAGGATCCAGGGATGCCTTGTATGTCAGGCAAAGATCCCCTCTCAGAAGTCTGTATGATACTGAGTAAAGAGACAGCTTTGAGGTGATCAAAGTAGGAAATTGTGTTTACTCCCTGAATTCTTTTTTGTAAGGCACCTTTGTGGACATTCCATTTGTTGCATGTGTCTGGTCAGGTACATACTGAGGAAGGTGTTTTACTCTATGATGGATCTGATGAGAACCAAGTACAGTGGTATGATGACCTCTCTGGACCCAGATGCCATACCCTTGCTTATAAGTTGAGCAACATAGAAAGATTTTGTTACTACCTTGGACACATGTTGGTCAAATGCTAGGTTACTATCTACATGAATTCCCAGATCTTTAACTAGTAAATCAACTTTTAAGGGTGTTTTATTAATGATATAGTTCAGGGTGGCAGACTTCCCAAAATATATTGTAATTCACTTCTTGATATTGAATTTTTATCCATGGCTTTGGTACCAAGTGTTTGCCTTTGATAGACCTTCCTGAAGGGTGTTCTCATCTTGGGGGATTCAAAGACTGCTCCCAGTTTGCAATAATCTGTGAATCTGGTTAGCAAGAGGCCTTTGGCATAGGCTTGACATCTGAGAAATAGATGCCAGAGAGGAGTGGGCCTAGCACAGAGCCTTGGGGGACCTCACTGGTGACTGTCCTCTTTGTAGAGGTGGTCTCACTGATTCTAACCTTCTGGGTCCTATCAGTGAGTCAGCTAGCTGTGTTATAAAGGAGTTTATACCTACTTCTGCAAGTTTGTTGACAATGGTTGAGTGGCTTTTTCTTCTTCAGACTACTGATGCTCAATTAATTTTGCCTAGACTTCCTGTAGACATGAGCCATACACAACTTTTATTTGTCATATTTTTGTTGGATTATATATTTTTTCTATTTATTTCCTTAATTTTTATGCAAGGTCTTGAAATTAGGGCTCAGAAACTTTGCACTAAAAGAAAAGAGTACAGCAGCTCCTGGAAGTAAAGGTGCAATCAGTTGAATCACAACAAACAACTTTTAATACATTTCCAAAAGACCAAACAGGCTTCTGGTGAAAAATAGTCTGACTCAACAGATGTGACAGATTCCCCCAACTATCAGAAGACCTCAGGAGGTCAAAGGGAATATTTTAAAGTATGATGGAGAGAAATGGTGTATGGAATCTGGAATATAGATCTAATTTGAAATGTCAAACAAAAGTATGAATAGCAGACCAAGTATTTGAAGCACAAACCTCATCTATGGGTAGTCTATCGAAATAAGTAGTGGAGGTAGCCATTGCTCTAGCTGAGCAAGTCTTGGGCTTGTGTGGTAATACTAATCCCATTTCCTTATAAACTAAGGTAATGCAGTCAAAGAGATAAAGTCACTTTGGAAATGCCTTGACCCAATCAGGCTTTAGAAAAGGAAAGGAAAAGGTGGTCTGTTCTTCTACTATCTTTGATGCAATGCATATAAAATTTCATTTGTTGATGAACATCTATCCAATGTAAAGTATATTCCCCTTTGTTTGGAAAACTTGGGAAGAAAACTGGTAGGTTGTCAGGTTAAGATTTGTTTCTGAGACCATTTTTGAAAGAAAGTGAGGATTGGTCCACTTGAAAATCATGTAAGGAGGTCTGCAGGACAACTCTTGCAACTCTGAGATCCTCCAAGTTGAGGTAATTGCTACTACAAAAATAATTTTCCAGGAAAGACATTTTAGTTCTGTTGAAGATGCTGGCTCAAAGGGGGACCTAGTCTGGGCTTGAGATATCACAGTGATATCCCATAGAGGAAATGAATCTCCGATTGGAGATCTAAGAATGTTTCTTGCAGAGAAGCCAGGGAGATTTTCCAAAAAGCAATGTAAGTTTGTTTTTTGGCCCCATAAAAGTGGGATATAGCTGATAATTGTACTTTGATGGTCAAGAAGCTAGAAGCTTTCTGAAACAAGCCTATCAAGAAGTCTAAGATAAAGCATAATGGTGCTGAAAAAGGGTCCAAACCTTTAGAGGTAGCTCAGATAACAAATCTCTTCCATTTGCTAATGTAGACTGTCCTAGTGGTAGGTTTCTGTGATGACAGACTATGCATAACTGAAGTAGGCATCCTACCATCCCTGACCATTATTGGAACTGGAGGAACCATGCCAGTAATTTTAGGATTTTATATTTTGGTGAGACTGACCAGATAGATGTATAATTAGAAGGTCTGGATCTGGATGCAGCACCCAGGGAGAATATTTCAGAAGAGACCAAAGAAAGGGGAACCAAACCTGGTAGAGCCAAAAAAACACAAAGGGAATTACTTTTGCGTTGTACCTCATGGCTTTCTGAAGAAACTTGATCATCAGTGGAAAGGGAGGAAAGGCATACAGGAGATGCAGGGGCAAATTGTGGACTAGAGCATCTCTCTGTGACTACCCCTCTAGGGCGATCAGGGCAAATTAGCTGAGGCACTTGCTGTTCAGGTGAGAGGCAAAAAGATTGCAGGAAGGCTGGTCCCAGTGACTGAAAATCATAGCTGCCACTAACTGATTGAGTGAGCACTCATGCAGCAGAAGACTAGACCTGCTTAGTTTGTCTGCCAGAACCTTAGAAGTCTTTGGGATGTGCATTGCCATGAAAACATTGCCCACTGCTAAACTGCTATGGCTTCCTGGTATAACTGGGATGAACTGGTCCCCCCTTACTTGCTCATATATCAGACCACTGCCATGTTGTCCATCTATATGGATATCTCACTTTTGGGGAGGGAATTATGGAATGCCCTCAATGCTAAGAGAACCACCCACATCTCAAAGATTGTTAATGTGAAGCCTGTATTCTGCTGTCAACCATGTGCCTTGAACCAGTCTCCCTTCATAATGCTCTCCCCACCTCAGAAGAGAGGAGTCTATGGTCTCAGTTGCTGTTGGGGATGAAAGGCTGACCTCATGTGACTATTGGGGAGGTCAGCCATCAATGAATATGATTCCTGCAAAGCTATGTGAAATGCACTGGGAACTGAAGAGGTTGGTGTAACATTAGTCACTGTTTGGAAAGTGTCTACTGGAGAACCCTCATTTAAAATCTTGCCCGAGGTACTAACATGATAGATGCAGCCATCAAGCAAATGTATCTCTAGTCTTGCTGTGGGATTTGGATGAGAAAGGAGCTGAAAAGCCGTATGATGTATGGAGAGGACTGTTGATTCTGGAAGCCTGGAAATTTGAGATGTTGTATTCAGGTGACTCCCTAAGAGCTCTATTGTCTATTATGGGTGTCAACTGGCTTTAGGTTAGATTGATCATTATTCCCAAGTATGACACTAACTGGAGCAAGGAGTCTCTACATTGAATAAATAGACACCTGCTGGATGCAGTGTGGAGATAGTCATCCAAGTAGGGGAATACCTGGAACCCTTGCAGCCTTAGATACACTGCAACAACTGCCAAGCATTTGGTGAACACCCTGGGGGGCTGTGGTGAGGTCAAAGTACAGCTCTCTGAACTGGGAATGACTGGTTCTTAAGCAGAAATGGAGATCTCTCCTGGACTTCCTTTCCATTTTGATGTGGTAGTAGGCATCCTGGAGATCTAGTGTCTTTCTTTAGAAGAGGAAGAATGGACAGTACCATGACCATCTGTAACTTTGTCTGCTTTACAAATTGGTTGAGGTGGCCTGAGGTCTCCAATCTTTTTAAGAACCAAAAAGAAGCTTTAATAGACTCCATATCCTCACTGGTCTGGTGGAACCACCAGGATGACTCATTTCTCTAGCAGCTTTGTTACTTCTGTTGCTGTCAATTCCCTCTGACTGGGAGGAATGTCAGGAATTTTCTTTTTCTGTTTTGGTGGGAAAGCAAATGGAATAATATAACCTCTGGTGATTATCTTCTGCATCCATAAATCTTGAGTGATGGCTAGCCAGCTGTGAGGGTGCGGGGATAAGTGCCCCCTGATTACCTCCAGAGTGCTATGTTGAGCAATCCTTCAGGAGTGCTGACAGGGCTTCTAGGTAAAATGTCCTCAAAACTCTTGAATCAGCAGGCTGAGTCTGCCCCTGGGGCAATATCCACTGAAGTTACTACCCCCTCGCTCTGGATGAAGTCTATCAGCAGAAGCATCTTGGCCAAAACCCTGGGACTTTCACAACCATAGTTTCTTGCCACCCTTCTGGTTCCAGGAAAAGGTCCTTTATGAGGTGGAAAAACATACGCTTATGGTGACACTGTCCTGGCATCCTCTTTTCTGCTGGTAAGCATGTATTTTACCTTAGTTCCAAAGAGTGCTGAATCATCAAAAAGGGTGTTAATAAAAGATGTCTTGAAACTTTCCACAAAATCACAGAGAGGCATCCAGACATGCAGAAGAATAGCAATTCTGTTGTCTGTCCCTCTCACTGTACCACTAGCTGCATTTGAAAGCAGATGCATGGACACTATGGACATAGAGTGGAGGGTAAATAGCTGTGACTCCACAGTTTTATGGATGTCAGCAAGTAGATTACCTGAGATGGGGGGGGGGGGTAAGGTAGTTCAGTGCATGGACAGCACATGTCGCTGAAGCATAAATCCATTTCCCATATCTGTCCAGAACTCTTGACTCCCTTTTAGGGGTTGAACAGATGTGCTCTCTTCTGAGAGCTCCTTTTTGGTGGCTGCCAAAGCCACAATGCCGTTTACTGGGGGACCTTTGCTCTTACAGAACGTCTTTCTAGGGGCAACCACTATTTTGCTGGGTGTCCTTGGGATAGGCACCATTACATTGGGTTACTTCAGGTACACTGAGAAATCAAAGTCAATGATCTCATGAGCCAATGCCAAAAGGCTCAAAGAATACCTATTCTTCCAGGGTGGAGGCTTTGGTGACCACCCCCCTCCCTACTTCATCAATTTGAGAATATCTCCAAAGGAGATGTCCTCTAGAAGGGATCTTGGGGATCCCTTTCCTTTCTCAAAATCAGTATCCTTAGTGACAAACTCTGGAGATTAGTCAAGAATATCGACACAGTCATGGCGAAAGTATGGAAATCCTCCCTACAACCTGTATTCTCACACTTTTGCATATAATACACAAATCCTAGGGTGCCAGGTGCTTGATAAGTAATATCTGACATTATTTCCTATTGGTATGTAGTATGAGCTGCTAGAATGTTAGACTTAATGTACACAGTCAACACAATAGCTAACCTACATGCTATACTCTGAATTTTCATTGTTGAGTCTTTTTTGACATACTCATCTTTATCTCATAAAGTTCAATATTGTGTTAATTTGATCTTCTAAAATAGACACACACACACAAACACACAGATATATATACAAATGTATATATATATATATATATATATATATATATATATATATATATATGTTGTCTATTTCAGAAGACTGAAAATCCTAAAGATTGAATCCCAAAAGATTGAAAATTCAAAATACTGAATGATGGAATTTGACCCTTCTCCACACTGTTGTGCGATCTTAGAGTTGGTATGTACAGTTAGCAGGGAGTGTGCAGCCCCCCACTTCATTTTCATATATATATATAGTGTGAAAATGTTTTAAGTTCAACTGACATGGGGAATAACCAATTATATTAATAACATACAGTCGTGGTGTGCAAGTATATCACTTTCCAGCACTTGACAAATGAATACATCTTTAAGAATATTGCCCCCTACATTATATTTTTCCCCCATCACCTGATGTTCTTTGAGTCTAATCTGGACTGACTGCCTCACTCATACCTTTGTTATCTATTCACATCCATTGAATTTGTGGGATCATCATCCTTCTCTTTTTATAAACAAAACTTCACTCCTTTGTGGTCTACTCCAGAATGACTGCAGAAACATTACAACATATTCAAGCAAAACTGTCAGTTTAGGTACGTCTACGGGTATTTCAAGAAATGACCATAGTTTTATAGCACGTCATCATAATTTGACCATAGTTTTTAGACACCCATTTTTATATGGTTCAATTCCTCAGATATGCTCTTGGTTTGGCTACTTCACTTGAGAACTGCAGAGAACCTGTTGCATCTACATCCATCTGCTGCTAAATGAAGGAAAAGAAGCATTATTTTGCACTTCTGCTGATTTTTTTACTGTATTTCTTAAGACTCCTGTATTATGTGTTACATTTCTCGCAAGTTAGTACTGCTATAATTACATTTACAGGACTGTACTACCTAGATTGTGTGGTTTCCCTTTGCTTAGCCTCTAAAACCAGCATTTTTACATTGAGGTTTTCTGACTGCACTCCTGTGGCAGTTGTGTGCTGTAACAAACCTGAGTTGGAGGCTGCTGGCTGAAAACTTATTGTGTGTTTTCTGTTTGGTCTGTAGGATTTGCTGTTGTAAAACTTTTTTCTGATTCTATATAAGCCTATTGTTTAAGTGGGTTTGTGCTCACTTCCTCAGAATTGCTCTTTGTTTGGCTACTTCAACTGTGAGTTACAGAGAATCTGCTGCATCTAAAACCATCAGTTGCTAAAAAATGAAAATAAGTATCACAAATCCAAATTAGCTTCCTCAACTAAGGACAACCATAAGGTGTTATTTAGCTACATCTGTAATCTAAAAGCAAGGGCCTAGATTTGTGCCGAACTGGTAGTTAATGGTACCACATATACTGAGCCTGTGGATATAGCTAACTTGTTGGCCAACAGGCTCTGTGAAAACTTCACTCCTCTGTCCCCGCCACACGTACCCCATGACATCCCTCCCACCTGTCCCCTACCTTGTATCTCTAAAGAGCAGGTTGTAAACGCCTTCTCTAAGGCCAAAACCACAGCATCTATGGGACCTGATAACATCCCAGGCTGTGTCCTACATAGGCTCCAACAAGAATTAGCAACACCATTGGGTACTCTTTTCAATCATAGTCTAAGCACTGGCTTCATCCCAACTGAATGGAAAATGGCCACCATTATTCCCTTGCAAAAAGATGGTGCTTCCACTGATCCTGGGAACTATAGACTTATTAGCCTGACTACTCCACACACAGCGAACAGTTAAAAAAGGATAAAGCACAAACATAGTCCAAGTCCAAGTATAAAGCCAGCTCTTTATTTCGGATCTGGTACCTCGGCCTTCAATTCGGCCTCGGCTTGAATTCAGTCCTGTGGCTAAACATTTTGTGGACCATCATGGTGGTTGCTCTAATAACCTAAGATTTTGTATCTTAGGAAAGCCATTTTACTTTGAAGGTGGAGAAATGTTCATTCAAAATTATTAGAATTAGAAACAAAAATGATTCTCAAATATAATACTTTAAAACCTGGTGGATTAAATTTGGAATTAAGTATTTAAATGTTGAAATGAATAAATGTTTATACTGTGTAGTGTCTGTAATATTGAAATATATAATTATTTGTAGGGATCTATTTAGTAATATATTTATAATTAATTTACAAACAATGTAAGCAAGATTTATTGTTGGTACTGACTATTTCTATCTTTAAATATTTATAAGTAGATATTCTTAAATGAAATCTAATGGTAATTTCACTTGGAAATCTTTAAAATACCTACTTTTTATGTAACTATGATTGTTCCTTTAAACGCATGAAATTATTTAAATTGACTATCTCAGAGGACTGTGTTAATTAATTAAGACCAATTACACTATTAAGAAAATGTGTATTTATACCGTGATAATATGCAGTGTTTCTGTGATCCTTTGAAGGCGAAAGGCCGAGGTACCAGATCCGAAATAAAGAGCTGGCTTTATACTTGGACTTGGACTATGTTTGTGCTTTATCCTTTTTGAACTGTTCGCTGTGTGTGGAGTTGCTGTTGGTCCGAGAATATTACCAGTAAAATGACACAGGCAAGTGGAGCTTCGGGGCAGAACAACATGCCAGAAGCCTTTAATTTTGCTGATATGGTCAATGAACGTGAAAGAAAATTTGTGAATGTGGATCTATGGAACATTGGTGGGAATAGTCAGATGGATGATCGTTTTATTTCTTTGGACAGACTCATGACCAAAGAAATCGCTTTATTTCTCGACACCTGTTTGCTGGAAAAATATATAAGTTTGAATTTAACGCCTAGAGGACTACGCATTGACAAGCTGCCTGCCACTGCTTTTTCCGAGGATGAGCATGACCTGTTAGACGAATGGAAACAAGCGTCACTAGAATGTACTACTAAATGGCTCCGTATTCTAGTGAAACGGAACCAAAGGTTGCATGACAAGCTTAAGAATGAAATTATGCACCTACAGGACGAGGTGGTGGAGGAGTCCTGTTTTAAGGTGCAATTCACCAAAATTAAAGAAAAGGTGTCTAAATTAGAAAATGACATCTTACAGCGGAAGAGAAATAAGCTGTTATGTGATATGAAAGATTACGAAACGAGTGTACTCTTTTCCTGGCAACGTGAAAAAACGCGCAGCAGGTCAAAGGTTAGGAGAAACTCTTCTAGGCAGCGGAGTGTGTCTACATCGTCGGGAGAGCGTGAAAAAAGTACTTTTGGTCCTAAAAACGTTACTTTTGCAGACTTTACTGACAATAGGAATGCTGAGACTGAGGGTACTAGTGGCGGAGTAAACTCTTCCAAAAGTGACAGTTCTTTTCAGAACAATAAATCGGGCCGAGGGAGAAACGGCCGAAAGGGAAGGAACCGCTTTAAAGAATAGCAATGTGAGTGTGTCCAATGAACGATCTCTTTGTTTGATTAACTTGTCCGATTTATCTCTCAGTGAGGATATGAAATCAGTGTTACTGAAAGGCAGTAAGTTTGTGCCTACTTTTTTTCCCTCACTTGGGGACTTGTATATGGAGTTAAAAAGTTATTTAAGAAAGCTGTACTTAAAAGTATATTTTTCTAATAATATTAATGACACTTCCAACATGGGAAATAGTACTGTTGATGAAAATTATTTTGGAGATGATGTTGACATGAACTTGTTGAATCTGTCTATATATGACTATGAGAACATGGATTGTTGTTCTTTAGATGAAGATGTATCCGGTTTAAATAATAATGATGACTATGCTGAAAGTTTTTTTACAGGCTATGGAAAACTATATGTTAAAAACCCATTAACACCTATGTTTAATGTTCTGCCTAAGGTGCATAAAAATTTAACTAAACCCCCTGGCAGGCCAATAGTGTCAGGAATTGGTGCATTTTTGAGTAATGTCAACTTGTTTCTGGACTTTCATCTAAAAAAACATTTAAGTAAAGTGATGGCACATATCTCCAATACCCAAGATTTATTGAATGAACTTTCTCTTATTAAATGGTGTAATGATTACTATTGGGTGACAATTGATGTGAAATCCCTATATACTAACATCAATAGAAAATGGGGACTGGATGCAGTTTTTGAGATGCTAGGTGATGGACCCAGAACAATGTTTCTGATTCAATTATTGGAATTTAGCCTTACTCACAACTATTTTTGTTTTAACAATGAATTCTTTTTGCAATTAAGGGGAATGGCTATGGGGGCTGCTTTTGCACCCTCATATGCTATTATATATATGGATTATATATATGGGTTATTTTGAGAAATTATTTATTTACCCTAGTTCCTTTTATAAAAAGAATGTTGTTACTTATAAACGTTATATTGATGATCTTTTTTTAATTTGTAAGGGTGATATTTTGGAATTTTTTGAATTTTTTGATACACTAAATGGGAATAACCATGGGTTGACCTTCTCCTTTGAATTTAGTAGGGAAGAGATAAATTTCCTGGATATAACGTTATATCAAAATGAAGGAAATATTGGATATAGGCCATTTAGAAAAAATACTTCTGTTAATATGTTCCTACATGCTGAGAGCATGCATCCTGGACATCTTGTACGTTCATTACCCTTAGGGGAATTTAAAAGGATCTCTGACCATACGAGTAACCTAAGTGAAAGACATAAAGAGTTAAATAAGGTTGAGTTAAGGCTAATTGAGAGAGGCGATAATATGGATCATTTGAGAATGATTAAGAATAAAATTCTGGGGGTCATTGATAGTGAACATCGGAAAATTAATAAAAGTTCGGTCAACATTGATTGTGATAGCTATAAGAAGATCACTAATGGGATGGGGGAAGAAAAGCTATTTTATGTGATAAGGTTGAGTTAAGGCTAATTGAGAGAGGCTATAATATGGATCATTTGAGAATGATTAAGAATAAAATTCTGGGGGTCATTGATAGTGAACATCGGAAAATTAATAAAAGTTCGGTCAACATTGATTGTGATAGCTATAAGAAGATCACTAATGGGATGGGGGAAGAAAAGCTATTTTATGTGACTAAGTTCTCTCCTCTATCGGATGAAGTTGAAAAATTGATAAGAAAATATTGGCATCTCATTAATGAAGATGAAAATATAGGTCACCTTTTTCCTAAACATGTAACCTTCTCTTATAAGAGGGGGAAAAACTTAAAAGAATTATTAAACTTCAATTTCGTGAAAGGAGATGATATTTTAGATCTTCCTGTAGGTACACATCCCTGTGGTCACTGTAGCATTTGTGTAAAGATTATAAACCCAAGTAAAATTAATGGGACATCATTTTCACCTAGATTTTACTTTAACTGTAGGTCAGTGGGAGTTGTATATATATTGGGATGTTCATGTAAAAATGTATGGTACATAGGGCAGACTAAAAGAATGGTTCGAGTTCGTATACTTGAACATTTAAGGGACATAAAAAATAAAAGTGAATTCAGTCCTGTGGCTAAACATTTTGTGGACCATCATGGTGGTTGCTCTAATAACCTAAGATTTTGTATCTTAGGAAAGCCATTTTACTTTGAAGGTGGAGAAATGTTCATTCAAAAATTATTAGAATTAGAAACAAAAATGATTCTCAAATATAATACTTTAAAACCTGGTGGATTAAATTTGGAATTAAGTATTTAAATGTTGAAATGAATAAATGTTTATACTGTGTAGTGTCTGTAATATTGAAATATATAATTATTTGTAGGGATCTATTTAGTAATATATTTATAATTAATTTACAAACAATGTAAGCAAGATTTATTGTTGGTACTGACTATTTCTATCTTTAAATATTTATAAGTAGATATTCTTAAATGAAATCAAATGGTAATTTCACTTGGAAATCTTTAAAATACCTACTTTTTATGTAACTATAATTGTTCCTTTAAACGCATGAAATTATTTAAATTGACTATCTCAGAGGACTGTGTTAATTAATTAAGACCAATTACACTATTAAGAAAATGTGTATTTATACCGTGATAATATGCAGTGTTTCTGTGATCCTTTGAAGGCGAAAGGCCGAGGTACCAGATCCGAAATAAAGAGCTGGCTTTATACTTGGACTTGGACTATGTTTGTGCTTTATTAGCCTGACTAGCCTTATCTGCAAGGCCATGGAGTGAATCATCATTGACCTTATCAACAAATATATAGGTAATCTCCAGACACTTGACCCTACTCAGTTTGGATTTGTCAAAGGGAGATCATGCCTGTTAAACTTGGTGGACTTCTTTGAGACAGTCACCAAGGCCCTGGATGAGGGGAAATCTGTGCATACAGCCTACTTAGACTTAGCCAAGTCTTTTGGCATTACCCCCACTCAGGCATCATTGACAAACTCACCCAGCTAGGTAGCCACCTTATACCATTAGATGGGTCACTAACTGGCTCACTGATAGAACTCATATAGTCAAAATAGGGGAATCCACCTCCAACAGCAGACCTGTAACCAGTGATGTTTTACAGGGATCAGTCCTGAGACCTCTATTGTTTGAAATTTATTTCTCTGAAGTACAAGCAAAAACTAAAGGTCTGTGGCTGACAAAGTTTGCTGATGACTACAAACTGGGAGCGATCATAGAATCTCCAAATGATATCAACATCCTACAAATGACTGGTGCCAAAATCATAGCCTTAAACTCAATGCAAAAAAATGCATTATCATCCCTTTCGGTAAGAGCAATGTTGATGCTAACTACCAAATCAATAGCAACACCCTAAGCATGCACACAGTGATGAGAGACCTGGCCACACAGGTCGACAGCAACCTTACCTTTGATCACCATGGAGGCTAAGCTCTCTCAACTCAGTACTGGCATAACCAGTCAGGAGGAGAAGGAAACCACACTCACTACAATTCCAGTCTCACATAGACCTACCATGACAGAAAACCAAACACATAATCACACAAAAACATGCCCGGAGGCTCTAAATAAAGATCTGCCGAAGCAGCAGAGACCTCCAAAGCAGACACCCAAGCAGCCGCTACCCCAAAACAAAACACGTGCAACACATATCTCACAAAGCCAGTTTGCCGAACAGTCACAGCCCTTAAGACTAAACAACACACCTGATACACTTGTAATAGGTGACTCTATTGTCAGGCACACTGACGTCCCGCTCACCAGGCTGAACAAGGAGAGGGTCACGGTGAGCAGCCTGTCGGGCGCTAGGTTCCGCCACATAACACAAGCACTCAGGTCACTCCAAGGCAAGTACAAATATGACTCAGTCATTGTCCATGCTGGTGTGAATGACCTGAGACGTACCTCCCTGGACTACATGAAAAGAGATATAAAGGAGCTCTCTGAGCATGTAACCCAGGCCGGTATGAGCCTGACCTTGAGTAGCATCTTACCCTCACCAAGAATGATGCCACAATATGAAGACAAGATGATCAATTTCAACAATTGGCTTAAGTACTGGTGTCATTCAAAGGGGATCCAATGCCTGTCAGCTTGGGATGATATGCTCGACAAGCCACGATGCTTCGCTAGGGACGGCTTGCACCTGTCACCCCTGGGCTTTCGGATATTGGCAAAGGCTCTTGCTACCCCCATAGTGCCTTTTTTAGGCAAGGCTCAAAAGACAAACCCACCTCCATAGGTATCACAAGGGATAAGAAACTAAGAGTAATGCTACTCAACGCCAGAAGTCTAAACCTCAAGATGCACGCACTCGAAACTCTCCTTAGCATGGAGAACATTGATATCTGTGCAGTAATAGAAACCTGGTTCAGGGCTCCCGAGAGCACCCCAGCACTACCAGGTTATGCCTCATACCATGCTTTTCGGCCCCAAAACTTGGACCGAACCACAAAAGGAGGGGGAGTATCGATATTCATCAAAGATACCCACACCTCCAGGTTGGTGGCAAAGCACGAAGCATCAGAGACTATCCATGTGCAACTAACAGTGGGTAAAACTGCCTTCCAGTTTATAGCCTGCTACAGACCACCCTCCCAAACCCAGGAACCCCACTCGGCCTTCCTGAGAACACTGGAAAATATGAAGGTCTCTCCAAACACCATTATATTGGGCGACTTCAACTACCCAAACATAGACTGGGAGCATTACTTTAGCTCCAACACCCTAACCCAAAGGTTCCTAGAATTTATAAACTCAAATGCTATGGAACAACTTGTTACCACTCCCACAAGAGGGGAAAACATACTGGACCTGATCATCACCAACATGGGGACTCTATGCTCCAGACCAGAAGTGTATTCCTCACTGGTAAGATCAGACCATAAACTAATCTCACTGGATATTCACATCCCGACCCCACCCCCTGCCCAGAAAACCACAGTGAAAAACTTCTCTAAAGCAAATTTCACATTCCTCAAAACTGAGGTGGAATCCTTCAAAGCCCCCGGGCCTGTGAAAAATATGGCCCAGACTGCAGAATCCTTTATAAACGCATTCTATGAACACCTTCAGGAATGCATGGATCATGCGATCCCAAATAAAACCAAGACCCAATCCTCCAAAGGCAGACGTCCTGTCTGGTGGACCCCAGCCATAAACAAACTATACAATAGAAGGAAGAAGCTACTAAATGATAGAGCAAAATCCCAAAAAGGGAAGGCATCACTGATCAGTATTAGCAAAAAACTACGGGCACACATAAAATTGTCTAAGGCCAGCTTCGAGAGAAAAATTGCACAGGACACTAAGGATAATCACAAGGCTTTCTTTAGTTATGTTAGAATCCTGGGTGGTAATTCCCAGATATGCTCAGAATTAGTCCAAAATGACAAAAAATACACCGAACCCACAGACATTGCCAACATCCTAGCTGACAGGTTCAGCGCAAACTACCCCCCCCCTTCCCCACCAAAAGGACAAATATCTATCCCAGCAGAGTGCTGCCCCCCTGACATCTCAGATGCTCAGGTAAGAGCCGCCCTCTCCAAAGCAAAAAACACAGCATCAATGGGACCAGACGGTGTCCCGGGCTGCGTCCTACATGAACTCCAAGAAGAGCTAAACCCAAACATAAAACTACTGTTCAATCTCAGCCTTACTACAGGATATGTGCCCAAAGAGTGGCGTACAGCAACAGTGGTTCCTCTCCATAAAGGTGGTACCTCAATGGATCCTGGAAACTATCGCCCCATAAGCCTGACTAGCTTGGTCTGCAAAGCTATGGAAAGGATCATCATGGACCTCATAAATAAAGTTATTGGGGACCTACAAACACTGGATCCTACCCAGTTCAGCTTTGTTAAGGGCAGATCCTGCCTCTTAAACCTGGTTGATTTCTTTGAAACAGTCACCAAGGCCATTGACGAGGGGAAGGTGGTCCACACAGCCTACCTGGACCTCGCAAAAGCCTTCGATACAATAACCCACTCGGGCATTATAGATAAGCTCACCAGCTTAAATATAAACCCCTATGTCACTAGATGGATTGCAAACTGGCTCAAGGACAGAACCCACATGGTTAGAATTGCTGGAGCCATGTCAGACTCAAACCAGTTACAAGTGGTGTCCCACAAGGCTCAGTCCTGGGACCTCTCTTGTTCGGTATATATTTCTCGGAGGTACAGGCCAACAGGGAAGGACTGTGGCTGACCAAGTTCGCAGATGACTGCAAACTGGGTGCCATAATCGACTCTCCAGCCGACACAAGCATCCTCCAAAAGGGCCTCATAGAAACAGACAACTGGTGCCAGAGCCATGGCCTCAAGCTAAATGCCAAAAGTGTATAGTCATCCCCTTTGGCAAAAACAAAGTGCCCACAAATTACCACATAGGTGGTAATCCATTAAGTACAGAAGAAGTAATTAGGGACCTGGGGACCCAAGTTGATAGCAATCTCTCATTTGACAACCACGTGGCCAAAGTGGTTAGAAAAACATTTTATATAGCCCACCTAATCATGAAGGGATTCACATCTAGATCAGGGGACGTCATCATGCCTCTTTACTCATCCCTCATCAGGCCCATAATTGAGTACAATGCCCCTTTGGGATGTACCTTACCAGACACCTGCAGCAACTGGAAAGACCCCAAAAGTACCTCACCAAGAGGATCAAAGGGCTCAAACAGATGCCATATGCTGCCCGGTTAAAGAAACTCCAGCTCTACTCAGTGGCATACCACCTGTTCAGAGGCGATCTGTGCCTGACGTATAAAGCCATGTCCAACCCGAATTAATGGACATGCTGCACCTCAGAAAATCCAAATCCCATTGAGCTATGCTCGAGAGACTTGAACCTCAGCACTGAAATAAATAGGACATGCTGGAGGAACAGATTCATAACCCAGAGGCTCCCTTCACTCTGGAATAAAATCCCAGTCCAGGTTAGGCAGAGTCCCTCATTGACTCTCTTCAAGAGGAATCTTGATGAGTGGATGGGAGATCGTAGGTTTACCCCGGGTATCACTTCTGTGTCACTGTTAGACAGAGGCACAGTATACTAACCTCAAAAAAGGGCATAGCAAAATAAATTTAAAATGGGTGGCGAAAGCCAAACACATTCTGGCTAGGCTTATAAATGCCCTAGGGCAGATAGCCTAGTATGAACCTATGAACCTATGTCTCCACAGGGGTAAGAAGGGCATTCTATATTGCTCATCTTATATGTAAGGGCATTGACTCTAGAAAAAAAAAGAAGTTATAACCTTCCTGTACTCTCCCCTCTTCAGGCCAATATGTGAGGACAATGACCCTTTTGGTATGTACCTTTTCAAGCACCTGTAGCAATTGGAGAGACCACAAAGATACCTCACAAGGAAAATTCATGGTCTTCAGCATCTGTTCTATATGGATTGTCTGAAATCACTGTCACTTTATTCTATTTCATACAGACTACTCAGAGGCAATCTCTGTCTTGCATATAAGGCAATCTCTGAACCTACTTTATTGGAAATGCAACATATCCACAAGTCAAATGGTACATGGGTTACTCACTCTAAAGACCTTAACCTAGTATGTGACATTAATAGAACCTGCTGGAGGGACAGCTTTGCCTTCCAGAGGTTACCACACATTTGGAACAGACTCCCACTTCATGTCAAACTGAGCATCTGATTTGCCCTCTTCAAACACAATCTGGATGACTGGATGGGTAACCATAAATTCACCCTGGGGGTTCCACCTGTGCCCCTCTTGGACAGGGCAATAGGTGCTGATCGTGGAAATGTTAGAAAAATATGTATTTGAATATATGTGAAATGCTAGTTTAAAAACAAAGTAGTATGTAATGCATTTTATTCTATTAATCATATAACAGAAAGGATAAATTCATGTGTAAATGCAAGTAGTTTTGAAACTGCAGTGTGGCTTGTAGCAAATTGACCTCCAACCCTGGCAGTTGCTAGCTTAGCAAGTTTTAATGTTTATGCTTTTCACAAGTGATTATCTGCTGGGTCAGGAAATTAAATATGTGAAATAATGAAATCTTTTGCTCTTTCCTGCTGGGATGATTTGGCCTTGTATATGTGTTACTAAGATAGCATGCAGCTGGTAGGAAAGTGTTACAGTGAACAAAGATGTGTATTAGAAAATTTAATCTGCTATTGTATTCGAACTGATGTGAAACCTTGAAGAAGTAACTTTACAGAAAGACATTATGTCTGACCAGGTGGATAGCAAGGCCGTATTGTTACCAGAGGAAAACTTTTTTAAAATATACGGCATCAGCAGTTTTTATGAATAGAGGACTGTAAGCTAAAGTGATGTAGATGCCCTGTGACATACCACGATAATAAGGTGGGCACAGCTTGAATGTAAAGACTACATAAAATTATATGCTTCCTGTTTCATGTTAGACAAAATTCTGTACTTTTACGTTTTTTGCCTCCTGGTGTACACTAGTAAACTTTTGAACCTGAACCTCCTGTGTATTGAATTCTTGATTTTATTTAACAGTTTGGTCCTTCTTAGCAGGAAATCCCTTGGACAGCTGCAGATCAGAGTCTACCGGTGGTCGAATACTGCGCAGGAGAAGTTACCGAAACGGTTCTTCTTGGGTGAAAAGACCTCTGACTGAATTGTCGTTTAAAGAGGCTGGCCACTTTCTGATCTGTGGCCGAAGAGCGGATCCTGGACGACTCAATACCGGAGGCTCAGGTAGGAAGATTTTGCCTTTTTTCTGTTTTAGATCAGGGACTAGGTTACAGTAAATATTGTTGTCAAGATTTGTTATGCAGATCAGGGACAAAAGGAAGTACTGTATATTTGGTCATAGATCAGGGTAACAGAATAAAGTAGGCAGTTATTCTAGATAAACTGTGAAAAGGAACTGAACTTTTGATATCACGTGATAAGAAGGGTTACATAACATTTTCTTTTACCATGGGAAATCAGTGCACTAAAACATTGCGAGATCCGCCCCTAACTGAAGACGCAAAATACATGCAATTACAACGTTCCGATAACGTTAGGTATTATACGAAATGGATTAAAAAATATGAATTTGATGGTAAACTAGATAAAACTTTACTAGTTAAACTCCTTAAGCAACTTAAAACCGATGCGGGAGGTCAGGCAAAAAAGCAATGCCAATTAGGCATTCCTCAGGCACACTGGTGGATTGAGGAAGCAAATCGTAGAGAACAGAAGATTAAAAATTCGAAAACATTATTTTTAGACAAAGAAGATAATAACTTAGTAATAGCAACAGCTCCTCCTCCTCCCTTGCCCCCTCCTTTACCCTTTTCAGGATATGAAGTGAGTGGACAGGCTGGTCTGCCTCAGCGTTATCCTGAAGTCTCAGCAAGACCACAACCGTTTGTTAGAGATCCTATTGAAACTAGGTCCCGGACACGTAAAATACATAGGGACGCAGAATCATATCAAATAGAAAGAAACCTACAGGATGAGAGTGAGGAAGAAATATGCCCACTTATAGAGGTCCCAAATCCTCAGGCAGGACAGGAAGGGCAGGACCCAACACTCTTGGTATATAGACCATGGACACCGGAGGATATCCGCAAAGCTACTGAGGGAATTCCCCATCCAAAAGTTAATTTCACTAAATTTTTAGAAGATTTAC
This sequence comes from Protopterus annectens, assembly GCF_019279795.1. NCBI lineage: Eukaryota > Metazoa > Chordata > Ceratodontiformes > Protopteridae > Protopterus > Protopterus annectens. The sequence goes on from NC_056735.1 coordinate 1,290,212,673, forward strand.
AAGGCATGAGGTTGAGTTACCACTTGAATAGGGAAGAAGTAAAGAAAGTAGTAAAACAAATTATAGGTCCAGATTGGCACATGATCTGTGGCACCTGGAATCCTCGTAATGCAGAGCTTAAACCACTCCCACATAGTGACGCAGAATTAGACGACAGAGTGAAAGGTCTTACAGACCGAATCTCTGAGAAATGGAAACCTAGAGCAGACTGGACTTGCATTAATCAATGCATACAACAGGAAAATGAGACAATAGATGGGTACTATGCTAGATTATTGGAATGTTTTAATAATCATAGCAGTATGACGGTTCCTGAAAACCAAACAAATGATTCCCCGTATGAACAACAATTAAAAAATGCATTTTTGAAAGGTTGCATTGCAACTATCAGTAGCTTCATTATGAAGCATATGATAGACCATCGAACAGGTAGGCTACAAGCCTTACTTGAATATGCTAGACATGCTGAAATACATTTTAATAGCAAGAAGAAAAAGAAGGCGCAAGTCTTCACTGCTGAAGACGGAGCTGAAGTATTTGTGTTACAGTCAGGTAAAAAGGGAAAGAAAAATGCCCAGGGAAATAAACAGTCTGACAAACGATCAGAAGATTTTGAAGAGAGGAAAAAGAGAGGTGAATGCTTCAAGTGCGGGAAAAAGGGACATCTAGCAAGGGATTGTAAGGAGAACAAAAAGGTAATTACAGAAGATAAGGGAGATGAGGACTGACTATTTGATAGTGAAGATACATCATGCAAAAGTCAGAAATCATCAGGAGAAGTTAATAAACAAAAGACAAATATACATGTGATAGAAGGAATAGAGGAAGTGCAAGTAGATATGGAAAATGAAGAAAGTGAAATTTTGGATTTAGCATTATTGAGCCTAGAGCTCTACTTAGCAGATACGAAACCGGAAGTTACACTTCTGGAGGAGGGAAGGGAAGTCAAATTCCTGTGTGACTCAGGGGAGTCACGGACCCTGATACACCCCTCCAAGTTACCAGAACATTCTGAATCACCTGATTATATACTAGTGAAAGCTGCAAATGGACAGCTATACAGGGAACCACTTTCCCATGATATAGCAATAACTGACCCTGTTTCAGGTATGACCCAAAGAAGTAAAATTGTTGTTTCTGCAAAGTGTCCAGTGAACCTATTGGGCAAGGACCTTATGCAGATATTTGGCATAGCAGTAGTTCCGACTGTTCAGGGTATGGAAGCACAGAGGCAAATGGATACTTTTGCAGTGCGATCGGAGGGTGAAACTTTTTACTGCTACAGCCAGGACCTAGTCACGACTGGTCCAGGGGCAGTAACCAAGGAACTGATGAATGTAGCCATCAGTAAAGCCCCCTCCCTCGACACACTGATCGACAGCATTTGTTACACTGTACTCTATACTACTGTACTACACCAGGACCTGATAGAGAGTATGAGCAGGAATTGTTCAGAAATTGTGCAACTAGATTAGTTTTACGTACTTTGTACTGGGATACTGAGGGGAACAGTGTAGTTAGCTGTTCATTACCTCAAGAATTCCTTGCATTATATAGATCAAATCGATTACCACATGTCAGCTTGACAAAGAACAAAAATGTAAAATGGGCAGACTTAGGAGAAAAGGTGACAAGATGGGAGAAACAGACTGACTTAGAATTGTCAGAACAAGGAATACAAAAACAAAAATTGAATTGGTTAACACAGACACATCCAGCTGTACACGTGCAATCTAGCGAGGACAGATGATTAGCATTTTTATTAGAAGAAGAAGAAAAAGCCTTATGTGAAATTCCAATGAGTCTTTGGTCGACAGGAAAGTCAGATGTAGGACTTATTTGAACAGCAGGACCAGTTACAATTACACCAAAATCAGCATTTAGACCACAGAAAAGACAATACCCTTTGAGAAAAGATGCAGAAATAGGAATCAAGCCTATAATAGCAGCATTACTCAAAGAAGGAGTACTGGTAGAATCTCCTGATTCACCATGTAATACACCCCTATTTCCTGTTAAAAAAGCAAACGGGGAATGGTGGATGGTTCAGGATTTACAGGCTGTAAATAATGCAGTGATACCCAGAGCACCGACGGTGCCAGACCCACATACTTTGTTAAATGATTTAAAACCACAACAAAAATATTTTTCTGTGGTAGATATCAGTAATGCTTTCTTTTAAATACCTATACATCCTGATAGTCAATATTGGTTTGCATTTACATTTCAGGGTAAAAGGTATACCTATACTCGACTACCACAGGGATATTGTGAGAGCCCGACAATATTTGCACAAGAAATGGCTAGCAACCTAGCAGGGTTCACACCACCGGGGGGTAGTCAGATTCTACTTTATGTAGATGACATCTTGCTAGCAGCCCCCACCCAGCAACAATGCAGGGAGGATACTGTAGCGTTATTGAAATTTTTAGCAACGCAAGGACACAAAGTAAACAAAAGTAAGTTACAACTTTAGAAAAAGCAAGTTAGATACCTAGGATATGTAATATCCAATGAGGGTAGAATATTAGATGAGGAAAGAAAAACAGCAATTTTGCAAGCACCCAAACCAGCAACCAAGAAGGAAATGATGTCCTTCTTGGGTACAACTAATTTCTGTCAGAGCTGGATACCAAATTATGCTTTGGAATCTGCTCCACTGACTGATTTGATATATAAGACACCAATGGCAGCACAAGATATTTTACAATGGACACTTGAAGCAGAAACGACTTTCTGCAGGTTGAAGCAGTTAATAGCTTCTTCATTAGTTTTAGGACTCCCAAATTATCACAAACGGTTCTTTCAGACCGTAGATTACAAGCAAGGATATATGACGTCAGTGCTGACGCAACAACATGGGGATAAGCAACGCCCCATAGCCTATTATTCATCGCAGTTAGACCCAGTGGCACGATCTTTGCCTCACTGTGTACAAGCAGTAGTTGCAGCTGCAATGGCAGTACAGGCTTCGGCCTCAGTGGTGTTATTCCACCCTCTCACACTGAGAGTGCCTCATGCAGTCGCAATAATTTTACTGCAAGAAAAAGTAGCATATCTCTCTCCTGCTAGACATCTTTCATGTATGACTATATTGCTGAGCCAACCTCATATGACAATTGAACGATGTACAACATTAAATCCATCAACATTACTTCCAACTCCTGCGGATGGCACACCGCACAGCTGCCTCCAGGAAATTGAACAATTAGCCTTGCCTAGACAAGATCTTACAGATATACCCTTGGATGATGCCGAGGTGACATATTACGTCGACGGCTCATGCAGATGGGGCCCTACAGGAAAGAATCTAGTGGGGTATGCAGTAGTTACAGACACTGAAATTCTAGAAGCCCAATCCTTACCACATAACTTATCTGCACAAGCAGTAGAATTGATAGCTTTGACACGGGCATGTACTTTAGCAAAAGACAAATGTGTAAACATATATACTGATAGTCAGTATGCTTTCTCTACAGTACATGTATTTGCGCAACAATGGAAGAATAGAAGAATGATAACATCTAGTGGAAAACCAATTAATCATGCGCAATTTATTTTGGAATTATTAGAATCTATTCAGTTACCTACCAAAGTAGCTATTTGTAAATGTGTAGCTCATACAAAACAACAGGATAAGATTTCGAAAGGCAATGCACAAGCTGATGCAGCTGCAAAGCAAGCAGCCTCAGACTCAGAAACTTTACTTTTGAATGAGGAATTAAAACCATCTGAGATTTTAGATTTAGACATGTTAAAAACAATGCAGATGCATACTACAAAAGCAGAAAAACAGAAATGGGAAAAACAAGGCGCAATTCTTGAAAATGGACTGTACATTTCCAAAGAGAAAAAAACGATATTGCCATCTAATTTATTTAGATATGCAGCTTTGTTGAGCCATGGGCAGTGCCATGTCTCAACAGGGGGGATGGTACAGTTAGTAAACCGAATATTCCAAACATATGGATTCACAAACTATACAAAAAATATTTGTGCAGCTTGTCATACTTGTAACAAGCATCATGCACAAGGGGCGTTTAAGCCTAAGCAAGGAAGTTTTCCTATACCACCGTATCCGTTCCATACTATTTGTATGGATTTCATAGAATTGAATAAGTGTGAAGGGAAAAAGTATTGTTTAGTCATTGTAGATATGTTTTCTAAATGGATAGAAGCTTTTCCAACCAAAAATCCGGATGCAGCAACAGTGGCGAAAGCCCTGATAAAAGAAGTAATCCCTAGGTTTGGCATTCCAGAGAGGATTTATAGTGACAACGGCACACATTTTGTGAACCAGATAATCCAGCAACTTGGGAGATTTTTTGGTATCTCCTTGAAGAACCATTGCGCCTACCACCCACAGTCAGCAGGACTGGTGGAAAGGTACAATGGTACCCTCAAGAATAAACTTAGGAAGTTAGTTGAAGAAACCCAGAAGAATTGGATATACTGTCTACCTTTAGCACTGCTGAGTATGAGAACGGTTCCAAATGTGAAGGGTTTGACTCCCTTTGAAATGATTTTTGGGAGATCATATTATGTGCCTCAGTGGAAAGCTCTCATGCCCACAGAACAAGAGGCTGACAGTTCATTAGCTAGTTATATGAGGAAACTCTTAACAAATAAATCTGTTTTGCAGTTTAACTCTTTTTCAGATAAGGAACAGACCAGACCGGTGGAAGCAGTTTTGGCCCCTGGAATGTGGGTGTGGCTTTAAGTGACGAAAAGGAAGAATTGGGCGAGTCCAAAGTGGGAAGGACCGTACCAGGTACTGTTGGCAACGCCTACTGCAGTCAGAGTGGCTGAGAGGACGTCCTGGGTCCATTTGACACACTGCAAACCGGTAAAGAACTTTCAACTTGATAAAAACTTTGTGACTGATATACAACAAGGGCAAGATGGCTAAAAACAAAGCGAATAGAAATTTAGATCAACCCCAGAGATGTTGCATAATCATTTTGCTGAGTATACATTTATTGACTATAATTGTGACAATTTTCCTCTTGTTGTGGTTTTTCCTACACTCAACCACACAAGTGAAAGTGGGAAGGCGTGACAAAACATCTATAGACTGGCATCCAAATTTTAACACATACCTAGCCATGAAGCGTGTATATACAGAGACTATGAACATTTCAAATTGCTGGGTTTGCACAGCTATACCAACGGCATATGGAGGACTGATAATGTCCGCTGTCCCCTTGGGGATAAATGAGACTTGGGAGAATTTACTCTTTGATACAGGAACTGTGAGATCACAGGACAAAATAGCTTTATTTTTACCTGTCACACAAAAAGGAATTGTTTTTACAAAAATGATACTCTCCAGGTGGGCTGGAGCAATTGTAATATAACCATATCTTGCCGGTGTTATATTAAGAATAGTAATGGCAATATTCTTTGCAATACTAATTATGACTCATATTTGAACTCACTGAAAACAACCATGAATAACATTCGCAAGAATCCTGTTTTGTTTAAACAATTGTCAGTTATAGATCAGAAAATGTTTCATGCAGGGTTAATGCGTATTAGTACTAAAGTAGAAAACTGTTATTTTATTTGTGAGAAGAAAGCATATAAATGGTTACCCGAGAATTGGTCCGGCAGTTGTTTTTTGGGTTATCTGGTTCCGGCAATAAGACATACTGCAGAATTACCTTTGGGTAAGATACGAAACGTGAGAGAAGTAGCTCAGAAACCTGGAGGTCCAGTCGAGAAACCTGTAAATCCAGTTGGACGGATTGAAGCTGGCTGGAAAGACCATAATAACGTGAAAGACAAAAGTAAATTGACTCATATGGACTTGAGTGACAGTGTTATATCTTGGGCAGGAATATTCCCAGCATATGGAGCAGTCAAATCAATCTGGGAGCTGAGGAAGTTGTCAAAACTTCTTGAAGTAATGAGTAATGCAACTTTCTCTGCCCTAGAACTGGTGACTGATGAACTGAATGCAATGAGAACTGTTGTGCTACAAAATTGAATGGCTCTTGACTTCACCCTAGCGGCGAGAGGTGGTACGTGCGCGCTTATCAAAGAAGAATGCTGTGCGTACATACCAGACAATAGGCATGAAATTAACAACCACCTAGAGGTAATTCAGCAAGTATCAGCCATGACTGAACCAGGCCCAAACCCACTGATGAACTTTTTCCAGAATCTATTTGGGGGGTGGGGTTCCATCCTAATGAATATTCTGATTGCCATTTGTGTGGGTATACTCCTGATGGGAGCATGTGTTTGTTGTGGAATTCCCTGCATGAAAAGACTAATCAAAGATTTTATTGATGTATCTGTTACTGAAACTTTGTATCAAGATATTGAGATTGAAAAATTAATCTCAGATGACATTTTTTCCTGAAGTATAGATCAAATGACTCACCTAGCTGAAAATCCTCAGTGGAAGAGGTTGGGAGATGAAATGACATTATACATACTTCAAAATAGAATAAAAAGTATTAATAGGAGGGAAAATGTTAGAAAAATATGTATTTGAATATATGTGAAATGCTACTTTAAAAACAAAGTAGTATGTAATGCATTTTATTCTATTAATCATATAACAGAAAGGATAAATTCATGTGTAAATGCAAGTAGTTTTGAAACTGCAGTGTGGCTTGTAGCAAATTGACCTCCAACCCTGGCAGTTGCTAGCTTAGCAAGTTTTATTGTTTATGCTTTTCACAAGTGATTATCTGCTGGGTCAGGAAATTAAACATGTGAAATAATGAAATATTCTGCTCTTTCCTGCTGGGATGATTTGGCCTTGTATATGTGTTACTAAGATAGCATGCAGCTGGTGGGAAAGTGTTACAGTGAACAAAGATGTGTATTAGAAGATTTAATCTGCTATTGTATTTGAACTGATGTGAAACCTTGAAGAAGTAACTTTACAGAAAGACATTATGTCTGACCAGGTGGATAGCAAGGCCGTATTGTTACCAGAGGAAAACTTTTTTTAAAATATACGGCATCAGCAGTTTTTATGAATAGAGGACTGTAAGCTAAAGTGATGTAGATGCCCTGTGACATACCACGTCAGTAAGGTGGGCACAGCTTGAATGTAAAGACTATATAAAATTATATGCTTCCTGTTTCATGTTAGACAAAATTCTGTACTTGTATGTTTTTTGCCTCCTGGTGCACACTAGTAACATTTTGAACCTGAACCTCCTGTGTATTGAATTCTTGATTTTATTTAACAGGAAACAAGGGTAGAACTTGGTTTGGCTTGTAAGGGCCCTAGGGCCATTAGTCTAGTCACTTCCTGTGATCCTATGAATTTATACTGATGATTATTTTTACTGTATTATCATAAGAATCATGTATTATTTGTCCCATTTCTCAATCTTTAGTAGTGTTTCAAAGCTGAACTGTTTCCACTGCCGCTGTAGTACTTAATTACAATGTGTCTGCTAGATTTACAGGACTCTAGTATCTAGACTGTGTGGTTTCCCTGCACTTGAGCTCTAAAACCAGTATTTTTACATTAAGAGAGTTCTCTGACTGCACTCCTGTAGCAGAAGTGTGCTGGGGGCTGCTGGCTAAAAGCTTATTGTGTGTTTTCTGATTGGTCTGTAAGCCTTGCTGTTGTAAAACTTGTTTTTCTGATTCCATATAAGCTCAGTGTTTGCACTAGGCTGCTCTCCACATAACGGTGGTTAGCAATGCCCTGTTTAGATGCAAATGCTTTCAAGTTAAAATTTCTCTTAGAATAACTATATCTGCAACCTTCCCCAGTCTCCCTGCTGCTCTAGGAGCATCTGTGTTGTGTGGAGAGCAGCATCACCTTGTTAGATAGCTGCAGTTCACACTGAGTATAGCATCTATTCTTGGTCTGTGTGCTATCATCCAAGTTCAGTTCAATGTACTCCCTCTTCTCCCCTGGTTAAACCAATACTAACATACCTGAAACCTGGGATAGGCTCTTTCCTGCTACCTCTGTGGCCATCCTGGTGGACATGGACATCCTGAAGTAATGTAGCAAATGTCTCATGTATAGTAACAGACCCTTAATCCTGAAACTAACAGACATAGTATGTGAGAGACAAATCTATCACATACTGACAAATCAAATGACAAACAGGTTGTCAGCATACATATATAATTTCCCTCACTAAATAAGGTCTCAGGACATAAACCCACATATGCAGAGGTATTCACAAACCTCAGAGGCCTCCTGTATGCTGCTATCCAAAATCACATGTAAACAAAACCAAGTCAACATCAACCACTGCACATAAAAATGCATATCACAGTGTCTCCACAAGCAAGCCCCTAAAGCAAAACATCAGAAATTCAAACATCTTGGTCATAGGAGACTCCATTGTGAGACACATGGATCCCTTCCTCACCAAGCTGGACAAAGAGAGGGTTACAGTCAGTTGCCTGTTAGGGTCCAGGGTTCGCCAGATCACATATGTGGCTGTGAATGACCTGAGATGTACCTTTCTGGACTATATGAAGACATGCAAGATGGATCTCCCTGAACAAATATTGCTGGTGGGTATGAGCCTCGGCTTGAGCACCATTCTACCCTAATCAAGAATACTACTACAATACAAACAGAAAATGACTGATTTGGTACTGGTGTCATTCCAAGGGAATCCAGTATTTGTCTGCCTGGGATGACATGATCGACAGACCACACTGTTTTGCCAGAGATGTTCTGCACCTGTTGCCACTAGATTTTTAAATACTGGACAAGACATTATCCACCCCAATAGTGGTTTTTTTTAGGCAGTGCCAAACTAACAGACCTACCAATGTAACACATTCTTCTAATGCTAAGCTGAAGGTACTACTGCTCAAAGCTAGGAGTCTTAACAAGAAACTGTACTCCATGGAAGCTGTCCTTGCCCTGGGGAATGCTGGCATCTATGCAGTTACATAGATGTGGTTCGAGGCTGTGGAAAGCACCCCAGCAGTGCAAGGCTACAATGCCTGTCACACATTCAGATTGCCCTCTGAAAAGGAAAAAAAAAAAAAAAAGGAAGTGTTTCCATTTACATAAAAAAACAATCACACCTCAAGACTGGTCAAGCAGGAAGAATCACCTGAGCTATTCCCTGTCCAGCTGACCATTGGCAAAATCCCCTACCATATCATCACTGGCTACAGGTCCTCAGCCATGAACTATGAAAACCACTCTGCATACCTGAAGTTACTAAACTCACTTACCATTCACCCCAACACACTACTCATGGATGATTTTAACTACCCTTCCATAAACTGGGAAACATACATAACCACTAACATACAGGCTCAGAGATTCCTGGACTTTGTCAATGCAAGTACTCTGTAACAGCTGGTCTGCACTCCCAATAGGGGCTCAAATATCCTTGGCATAGTACTCAGAAATGTGGAGGAGTGTTTCTCCCCCCAGCATAATGTCTTCATTGATAAGAACAGATCAGATCATAAATCAGTCTCCTTTGAAATAAATATACTAGTAAAACCCACATCAAACCCTAAAACCCTAAAAAAGTTTTTCAAGGCAAGTTACCTTCTTTTAAGAGATAGCATAGTTAATGTTAAAGCTCCCCCTAACCATGAAAACACAGAGGCATATGCAGAAGTATAGACAAATGCCCTGTACAACCACTTAAACAACTGCATAGAAATGACAGTACCTGACTAAACTAAACCCAGGTTTTGTTAGAGAAACAAGTCACATTGGTGGATCCCTGGCATAAAACAACTATACAACAGAAGGAAGAAATTCCTGTCTAGAAGAAAAGAAGAAGGGAGGACATCAGAGAAAAAAAATCCCTCATTAGTCTCAACAGGCAAATCAGGTACTAGTCAAGTCTTCAGCAGCTAAATAGGATTCTAAAATAACCTCCCAAGCAAAGGATAACCACAAATCATTTTTTTACTTATGTCCAAAATCTTAAGGGAGACACTCTACAGTATGCTGAGTTGGCTGTAGCTGACACTACCTGCACTCAGCCAGAAGAAATAGCAAACCTGCTGGCTGATAAATTATGCTCAAACTTCACCCCATCAACACCTCTGGTCACTACCATGAAATACTCCCTCCAATTCAATTCCCTGTTATCACAAAAGAACAGGTTGCCACTGCACTCTGCAAAGCTCGAAACATGGCATCAATTCATGACAGAATCCCTGAGTGTCCTTTAAATAGCTTGAAACATGACCTAGTAGCAGACCATATTGGACTCTATTTAATCACAGTCTCCAGACAGGCTTTGTTCTAGTAGAGTGGAGGACAGCAGCAGTCCCTCTGTACAAGGGGAACCATCAATGGCCAGCAAACTACTGATCCATTAGTCTGACTAGCTTCATAAGCAAAACTATGGAAAGAATAATCATGGACTTGATTAACAATGACATAGGAGATCTCCAGACTCTAATCTTGACCCAGTTTGCCTTCATCAAGAGCAGGCCCTGCCTGCTTAGTCTGGTGGATGTCTCTGAGAAGGTCACCAAGGTTATGGATGAGGGTAAGTCAGTGCATACCACCTACCTTGATCTGGCAAAGGCATATGACACAATACCCCACTCAAGTTTTACAGATAAACTCACACAATTAGACATAAACCTCTGCTTCATCAGATGGATAGCCAAATGTCTCACAGATAGGGCAGATGTTATTAGAGTGGGGGAATCCAGATCCAGCAAGAGGCCATACACCACTGGAGTACCACAGGGCACAGTGCTGGGCCCCCTCCTGTTTGGGATATACTTCTCAGATGTCTAGTGAAATTAAGATGGCCTTTGGCTGACCAAGTTTGCTGATGACTAAAAGTTGGGAGCAATCATTGACTCCCCAAATGATGTTGATATCCTACAGAAAGGACTGACACAGACTAATGATTGGTGTCAGAGCCATGACATCAAACTAAATGTGAAGAACTGCATAATAATATCCTTTGGGAAATCAAATGCCACTACAAATTACAACATTGATAGCACCCCCCCAAGAGTGGACCCAGTGGCGAGAGATTTGGGTACTCAGATAGATGACAATCTGAACTTTAATCACCATGCATCCACGGTGGTGAGGAAAACCTTCTGTGTGGCTCAGCTTATAAGTAAGGGTATGATATCAAGATCTAAGGATGTCATAGTATCACTGTACTCGGCCCTCATCAAACCAATAATCGAGTACAGTGTGCCCTTTGGCATGGCATATATACCTCACCAGGCATCTGCAACATTTGGAGCATCCTCAGAGGTCTCTAACAATTACCGGGTATAACCAACATGGCATATGCAGACCGATTAAAATCTCTAACACTGTATTCAATTTCCTACCAAGTACTGAGGAATGATCTGTGGCTGATCTACAAGGCAATCTCTGATACAGAACAGGAACAAACAAAAGCCAGCAAACGGTCCCCAAGGCTTTATTGATATAAATGTAGTGTCAAAGACACTAAATCATACTCTCATCACCATGAATGTAAAAAATACATGCCTCAAACTAGTTTCGGTAAAGTACCTTCTTCAGTGAGGAAAAGTAACTATCATAATTCCATTCAACAGACTCCATATTTATATAATTGCATAGCCAATAAACAAATGGCTAGTAATGAACTGCTAATTTTAAATTATACAGAACATTCATTAAAGGAAATGCACTTCCAAAAAACATATGTTGTGAATAAAAATACACAAACTGTGCATAAATAATACTAAATCAACAAGAATATAGCCAAGATATGGTGTTAGATACCATATAAATATATATAATAATCTATAAATGGTCATTTAATCCAGGTGGAAAAAGGGCTCCCAAGTGTATAATCCAATATTTTTCTTTCTTGGTAAGAATACTCTGCCAACCTAACTGATTTTGTCTATTTCCCTGTACTTTATCAATAACACTGAATATAAATTTAGCAGATGAATGCTTAATAGTATGTTGATACAGGGCATTACTGATTTTGTGATTACGAATATCACTACAATGTTCTCCTATTCGGATTCTAAGGGACCGTGAGGTTTTACCAACATAAAAAGCCTGACAATGACATGTAGCTAAATAAATCACCCAACTAGTTGAACAATTTGCAAATATACGGGTATCAAATATCTTGCTGGTATTGGCACTGGAGAATTCTTTAATTTTATTTATACTTCCACAGGAGGTGCAATGGCCACAAGGGAAGGTCCCCAAAAGCTCATCCCCAGTGATGGTAAGTTGTCTGTATGTTGCACCTCCACTATCCTGATGTTTATAGTGGGAGAATAACATACCCAAAGTTTTGCCGCTCCTGTAGGAAATGGAACATTGATCAGTCAATATATGACGGAGATGGTCATTAGCCAGAAGTATGTTCCAATTATTGTTCAACACATTTCTAATAAGTTGGTGATTTTTCCCAAAAGTAGTGATGAATCTAATGGTATCTCCCTTAACACCATCCTTCTTTTGATATTGTAAAAGATCTGATCTCTGCTGTTGATCTGTCCACACCCTGGCTCTAGAAATGTCCCTATATGGATAGCCTCTATCTAAAAATCTCCTATTTAAATCCTGTTTAGCATCCTCATAATCTAGCGGAGATGAATTGATACGCTTAATACGTAAATATTGTGATTTTGGGATGTTGCGGATGGTGTGACGTGGGTGCATACTTGAGGAATGAAGTAACGTATTAAACTGTGGATATTTCCTATGTATTTTTGTATTTAGGGTATTGTCCTCATTGATATACCGTAACATCCAAAAAGTCAATAGTAAACTTATGATATGTTACTGAGAATTCAATACCCCAAATATTGCTGTTCAAATGTTCCACAAATTCCATCAGATAATCTGCATCCGCACGCCACACCATCCAACAATCATCAAGATAGCGTCTCCAAATGTCCATCTCCTCTAAATAGATATTATGCAATGGATCATATATAAGACATTCCTCCAGGTATGCCATAAAGAGGTCGGCATATATAGGGGCAAAGGAAGCCCCCATAGCCGTACCTCTTAGTTGCCAATAGCAATCACCCTGGAAGAAGAAAACATTCTTATTGAGGACATGCTCGGACATACATACTAATAAGGTGTTAAATCCAGGTGGATAGAGATCAGATCTTTGAAGCCAATAATCTAACGCCTGTAGGCCAGCCCAATGGGGGATACTCGTATACAAAGATTTCACATCTAAAGTACACATTATCCATTCTGGATCTAATTGTGTATCAACAATGATGTTAAGAAATTCTGTTGTGTCCTGTATACGAGCCCTAACCATGGGCAATAATGGCTTGAGGTATGATGTTAGGAAAACCGATAAAGGTTCTGTAAGGGATCCATGTCCAGACACAATGGGTCTCCCAGGGGGAGCAGTAATAGATTTATGGATTTTAGGTAACAAATACAGAATCTGTTTTTGTGGATCACTGACTTGAAGATGTTGGGCAGTCTTTTGTGAGATAATTCCTTCTTGTACAGCCTCTTGAATGAATAAATCAATGTCTTGTTTAAACCTAGGAGTCGGATCTATCCTCATGTGCATGTAGCACTGGGTATCTGACAATTGTCTCAATCCTTCCTGTACATAATAGTCAGTGTTCAAAACAACCACAGCGCCCCCTTTGTCCGCTTGAATAATAACAATTTTATGATTTTGTCTCAATTCTGACAAAGCTTCTCTCTCCAAAGAGGTGATGTTATCATGAGCTATATTGGTATTAAAATGTGGGAAATGTAAGTCCCTCAATACTGCTTGTTGGAAGATCCCTACGTTCTTATTCATAGGAGGTTGAAATGTTGATTTTTTAAAAATAAAATCAGTAGATCTTTGAGTTGCAGAATTGTTCTGATCATTAAAGAAAATTTTCAAATTCAACTTTCTACAAAATTCCAACACATCAACTGATACCAAATAATGGTCGGAGAAAAAACTAGGGACAAATCCCAATCCTTTATTGAGAATACAATGTTGTTCCTTCGTAAGTGTATGATCTGACAAATTTAAGACATTATCAAAAGGTTCAGCTATTTGTTCAGCAATGCCTGAACTAGCCCTGTCATTGAATCTGTATTCATGTCTACTCTTGTGTTTCCTCCCCCCTCGGGATTTCCCAACATGTCTAAAGGGAACTTAGATTGAGTTTTCTTTTTTAAAGGTGATTGGACACTGGTACCTCCCTCACTGTCAGTGTAGGATGACTCCTCTCCTGAAGTACTAGTATAGCTCAAATCTTGTTGTTTCAAAATAGACCTAGGTCTTTTCTTAGATCTACCTCCATTCACCCCAGATCCAAGATCCTTGAATCGTACACTTCTTTGAACCTGAAACCTCCTGCTCAAGGAGGTACAAGATCTAAGTATGGAATGCCAAAAATATAAGGATAGTACTAAATATTCCAGTTGTGTTGAGCGGTTGTCCAAGGAACTGACGACCTATGACAATATGGTGAAAGACAGAAAACTTAAAAAATTTTCTAGGGATACACATGATTATGAGAGAGGTCAACCCTTTCAGGTTCAAAGAAGTGTACGATTCAAGGATCTGGGATCTGGGGTGAATGGAGGTAGATCTAAGAAAAGACCTAGGTCTATTTTGAAACAACAAGATTTGAGCTATACTAGTACTTCAGGAGAGGAGTCATCCTACACTGACAGTGAGGGAGGTACCAGTGTCCAATCACCTTTAAAAAAGAAAACTCAATCTAAGTTCCCTTTAGACATGTTGGGAAATCCCGAGGGGGGAGGAAACACAAGAGTAGACATGAATACAGATTCAATGACAGGGCTAGTTCAGGCATTGCTGAACAAATAGCTGAACCTTTTGATAATGTCTTAAATTTGTCAGATCATACACTTATGAAGGAACAACATTGTATTCTCAATAAAGGATTGGGATTTGTCCCTAGTTTTTTCTCCGACCATTATTTGGTATCAGTTGATGTGTTGGAATTTTGTAGAAAGTTGAATTTGAAAATTTTCTTTAATGATCAGAACAATTCTGCAACTCAAAGATCTACTGATTTTATTTTTAAAAAATCAACATTTCAACCTCCTATGAATAAGAACGTAGGGATCTTCCAACAAGCAGTATTGAGGGACTTACATTTCCCACATTTTAATACCAATATAGCTCATGATAACATCATCTCTTTGGAGAGAGAAGCTTTGTCAGAATTGAGACAAAATCATAAAATTGTTATTATTCAAGCGGACAAAGGGGGCGCTGTGGTTGTTTTGAATACTGACTATTATGTACAGGAAGGATTGAGACAATTGTCAGATACCCAGTGCTACATGCACATGAGGATAGATCCGACTCCTAGGTTTAAACAAGACATTGATTTATTCATTCAAGAGGCTGTACAAGAAGGAATTATCTCACAAAAGACTGCCCAACATCTTCAAGTCAGTGATCCACAAAAACAGATTCTGTATTTGTTACCTAAAATCCATAAATCTATTACTGCTCCCCCTGGGAGACCCATTGTGTCTGGACATGGATCCCTTACAGAACCTTTATCGGTTTTCCTAACATCATACCTCAAGCCATTATTGCCCATGGTTAGGGCTCGTATACAGGACACAACAGAATTTCTTAACATCATTGTTGATACACAATTAGATCCAGAATGGATAATGTGTACTTTAGATGTGAAATCTTTGTATACGAGTATCCCCCATTGGGCCTACAGGCGTTAGATTATTGGCTTCAAAGATCTGATCTCTATCCACCTGGATTTAACACCTTATTAGTATGTATGTCCGAGCATGTCCTCAATAAGAATGTTTTCTTCTTCCAGGGTGATTGCTATTGGCAACTAAGAGGTACGGCTATGGGGGCTTCCTTTGCCCCTATATATGCCGACCTCTTTATGGCATACCTGGAGGAATGTCTTATATATGATCCATTGCATAATATCTATTTAGAGGAGATGGACATTTGGAGACGCTATCTTGATGATTGTTGGATGGTGTGGCGTGCGGATGCAGATTATCTGATGGAATTTGTGGAACATTTGAACAGCAATATTTGGGGTATTGAATTCTCAGAAACGTATCATAAGTTTACTATTGACTTTTTGGATGTTACGGTATATCGCAATGAGGACAATACCCTAAATACAAAAATACATAGGAAATATCCACAGTTTAATACGTTACTTCATTCCTCAAGTATGCACCCACGTCACACCATCCGCAACATCCCAAAATCACAATATTTACGTATTAAGCGTATCAATTCATCTCCGCTAGATTATGAGGATGCTAAACAGGATTTAAATAGGAGATTTTTAGATAGAGGCTATCCATATAGGGACATTTCTAGAGCCAGGGTGTGGACAGATCAACAGCAGAGATCAGATCTTTTACAATATCAAAAGAAGGATGGTGTTAAGGGAGATACCATTAGATTCATCACTACTTTTGGGAAAAATCACCAACTTATTAGAAATGTGTTGAACAATAATTGGAACATACTTCTGGCTAATGACCATCTCCGTCATATATTGACTGATCAATGTTCCATTTCCTACAGGAGGGGCAAAACTTTGGGTATGTTATTCTCCCACTATAAACATCAGGATAGTGGAGGTGCAACATACAGACAACTTACCATCACTGGGGATGAGCTTTTGGGGACCTTCCCTTGTGGCCATTGCACCTCCTGTGGAAGTATAAATAAAATTAAAGAATTCTCCAGTGCCAATACCAGCAAGATATTTGATACCCGTATATTTGCAAATTGTTCAACTAGTTGGGTGATTTATTTAGCTACATGTCATTGTCAGGCTTTTTATGTTGGTAAAACCTCACGGTCCCTTAGAATCCGAATAGGAGAACATCGTAGTGATATTCGTAATCACAAAATCAGTAATGCCCTGTATCAACATACTATTAAGCATTCATCTGCTAAATTTATATTCAGTGTTATTGATAAAGTACAGGGAAATAGACAAAATCAGTTAGGTTGGCAGAGTATTCTTAGCAAGAAAGAAAAATATTGGATTATACACTTGGGAGCCCTTTTTCCACCTGGATTAAATGACCATTTATAGATTATTATATATATTTATATGGTATCTAACACCATATCTTGGCTATATTCTTGTTGATTTAGTATTATTTATGCACAGTTTGTGTATTTTTATTCACAACATATGTTTTTTGGAAGTGCATTTCCTTTAATGAATGTTCTGTATAATTTAAAATTAACAGTTCATTACTAGCCATTTGTTTATTGGCTATGCAATTATATAAATATGGAGTCTGTTGAATGGAATTATGATAGTTACTTTTCCTCACTGAAGAAGGTACTTTACCGAAACTAGTTTGAGGCATGTATTTTTTACATTCATGGTGATGAGAGTATGATTTAGTGTCTTTGACACTACATTTATATCAATAAAGCCTTGGGGACCGTTTGCTGGCTTTTGTTTGTTCCTGTTCTGTTGTTGGGCCGTGCAAGCTTGAACGTGCGTGGGTTAGTGTGTCAATCTCTGATACAGCCCTGATGAAAATGTTGTATAGTCATAAAACTAACTGCACATGTTTCACCTGTTCCAAAGCTCTGGAGAGACAGATATGTGTCCCAGAGACTGACCCTCCTCTAGAATAGGCTTCCTATTCATGTGAAACAGAACCTTTCCTTGAGCATCTTCAAGTGTGACCTGGACCATTGGATGGGAAATCCCAAATTCACTCCTGGGGTGGCATCCATGTCCCTTATGGACAGAGGCAGTCTGTAAAAATTAACCACAAAGAAAAACCACAGGAACGTATACAAAATAAAAAAACAGCGAAAACCAGAGGCAGAACACAGAACCAACTCCACAGAAATAGCGTAACCAAAATGTTTTAATATCCGCTTTCGTCCTTGGACTTCCTCAGAATAAATAAAAACATTTAAAAACACCCTTTAAATACAATGTAAATTAATCCCAAGTTGTTGATTGGTCAAGCAATGATCCAATTAATACAAACATCATTAAATGATTGATCTGAAGAAAACCTGTTTCACAGGAACAAAGAGGAAATAGAAACATTGTGCTTATTTATACTTAACACGTTATTTTTTAAAAAACATTTAATGTTGACTGCTTCGTTTAAACCTGGAGCTTGATCAGCCGAAAGTTTGATCTGCCACCAGGTCTCTCTTTGTTCTACCAGATTTTTAAAACCCCCACCCCTGAGGTCTGAATGAACCACCTCTAGTACAGAAAATAAAAATTTTTTGAAGTTCAAACAATTGATGGAATGTTTAAATAGTACACTATTATCATTACTAGTCTTAATGTTGTAAATGTGTTCCTTAATACGGGTGTGCAAGCTCCTAGTAGTCATCCCTACATAAAATGCAGGGCATGAACTACAAAAACCTATATAAACTACCCCTGTGGTCTTGCATGTGACATATCCAGGGACAGGGAAGGTAAGGTCTATACCCTCGATGAAAATAACAGGTCCTTTAGCTATAAACCTGCAGGTACTACAGTTATTGCATGGAAACATACCCCTAGCTTTGAAGTCTCCATAGTTTTGCTTAAAGGAATGATGTTCGAGAACTTTTTTAACATTATATGTGTTCCTAAAACCAAAAGAAGGTTTATTACCCAACACGCCAAATAGATCTGAATTTCCGTGAATAATTTTCCAATTTCTCATCAAAATATCACAAATCTGATTATTGTCAATACTCATGTCCAATGAACAAACTAACTTATGATTGCTCTCCACTTTGTTAAAAGCCAAATTAGATAAAATAATATTCTCATCATCAAGTATGGCCTTATAATTTGATTGCCTTTTTGTATATATATCTCCGCAAATGTTAACCATGCCGGACGGGTTATGGCTGCTGTTAACAGCAATGTTCCAGCTGTCAGTTTCAAGGCAGTACCAGTAGCAGGCCAGTTAGCATCTTTCGGCAACAAAGACTCTTTAACAGAAAATGACCACTGTTTTCCATCTAATAATTTTGACTTTGACTCTGAACCTGAAAACAATGCTGTTAATAAACAGAATGCTGATAACCTTTCGAGTGAAGTTAACTCGACAGGTTTGGGAAACAAGACTTTTTTAGGCAAGAAAAATCTGGTGACAAAGAAGACAGTTTTCACCAGAAGCAGGACATTTCTGAATTCCAACTCCTCGGGGGAAGAGAATTGACAAAAGAAAAAGAAGAAACAAACAATTTTGACATTATAAATTTGACTGACTTTGACTTAGGGCCACATGAATTACACATTTTAAGGTTAGGACTCAACTTTGTTCCTACCAGGAAGGCTGATTTATGTAAGACCACTATTGATATTAAGAAATTTACACGGAGATTGAACCTGTCTTACATTTTACATGATGTTTCATGTCACAATAAAAAGTTAATCAAATCTTCCAGTTATAATCCCCCCTTGGTACATACTCTAAAAATCTATGAAGAGGCTTGTTTACAAGATTTACATTTTTCCTTGGGGAAGAAAGATAGGCAAACACACAATCTAACCATTGATGAAAGAAATGCACTTAATAGGTTAAGAAACATGAATCACAATATAAGATTTATGAGAAGTGACAAAGGTGGAAATATAGTAATAATGTCTCAAGAATCATATAATGTTAAAATGTCAAAATTATTGGAGAATCATGATGAGTATGAAACTATTACACTTTTTGACATTAGGAGAAAGGAAAGATTAATCCATTCCTTTTTGTATGATGCCCTAATGTCAGGTGAAATTACTTTAGAAGTCTATGATTTTTGTTTCATTGATAAACCCAGAATTGGCATCTTATTTGGAATTCCCAAGACACATAAGAATCAATCAGATCCACCATTTCAGCCAACAGTTTCTGCCCCCCATTCGGTTACTGAAGGGATAGCCCTTATTATTGATGCCATATTAAGTCCATTAGTGTCTGAATTTGATTCTTTTCTCAAAGATTCTTGGCACTTTTTGAAAAAAGTAAAGGAGAGCTCCATTACTAAGACCTTTGATCCAGACAAGTACATCATATTTACACTTGATGTTATATCTTTATTTACTTGTATTCCCCACGAAGATGGGGTGGAAGCAATTCGTTGCATTTTGAGTAAAAATAAAAGCTTTAGAACAGGACAAATTTCCACTATCTGTAGATTCATTGAAATATTGTTACAAAACAACTTTTTTCTTTTTGGGAAAACTTTCTACAGACAGAAAAGAGGTGTGGCCATGGGGTCGTCTGCGGCCCCTGCATATGCAAACTTGGTCATGTCTTGGTGGGAGGACACCATATTAAGTGTAGTTAAGAATGATTTTCACGTTTTGTTTTATTGTCGGTTTGTAGATGATTTATTTTTTATCATCGAAGGGAATGATGCTACAGTTGAGCAATTCCTTAATAAATTAAATGGGACTGGAGGTTTTTTACAATTTACTCTAGGCTGTTCCGGGAAGTCTATCAATTTTTTGGACGTTCAACTTTGGTGGGATACTTTAGAAGGGAGATTTCATAGTAAAATACATCGGAAGGAAACTTTTACAAATAGTTACGTGCACTATACTAGTGCACATCCCACACATGTTATTCGCAACATACCGAAGGGGCAGTTTATCCGCGCATGCAGGATGACCACTAGGGATCATGATTTATCAGTGGAATTTGAATTTATCAAAAATATGTTTCTTTCTAGAGGGTATCATTTACCCTTATTAAATTCCATCATTAATGATATATATACAAAAAGGCAATCAAATTATAAGGCCATACTTGTTGATGAGAATATTATTTTATCTAATTTGGCTTTTAACAAAGTGGAGAGCAATCATAAGTTAGTTTGTTCATTGGACATGAGTATTGACAATAATCAGATTTGTGATATTTTGATGAGAAATTGGAAAATTATTCACGGAAATTCAGATCTATTTGGCGTGTTGGGTAATAAACCTTCTTTTGTTTTTAGGAACACATATAATGTTAAAAAAGTTCTCGAACATCATTCCTTTAAGCAAAACTATGGAGACTTCAAAGCTAGGGGTATGTTTCCATGCAATAACTGTAGTACCTGCAGGTTTATAGCTAAAGGACCTGTTATTTTCATCGAGGGTATAGACCTTACCTTCCCTGTCCCTGGATATGTCACATGCAAGACCACAGGGGTAGTTTATATAGGTTTTTGTAGTTCATGCCCTGCATTTTATGTAGGGATGACTACTAGGAGCTTGCACACCCGTATTAAGGAACACATTTACAACATTAAGACTAGTAATGATAATAGTGTACTATTTAAACATTCCATCAATTGTTTGAACTTCAAAAAATTTTTATTTTCTGTACTAGAGGTGGTTCATTCAGACCTCAGGGGTGGGGATTTTAAAAATCTGGTAGAACAAAGAGAGACCTGGTGGCAGATCAAACTTTTGGCTGATCAAGCTCCAGGTTTAAACGAAGCAGTCAACATTAAATGTTTTTTAAAAAATAACGTGTTAAGTATAAATAAGCACAATGTTTCTATTTCCTCTTTGTTCCTGTGAAACAGGTTTTCTTCAGATCAACCATTTAATGATGTCTGTATTAATTGAATTATTGCTTGACTAATCAACATCTTGGGATTAATTTATATTGTATTTAAAGGGTGTTTTTAAATGTTTTTATTTATTCTGAGGAAGTCCAAGGACGAAAGCGGATATTAAAACATTTTGGTTACGCTATTTCTGTGGAGTTGGTTCTGTGTTCTGCCTCTGGTTTTCGCTGTTTTTTTAGTCTGTAAAAATTGTCAAAACCCCATTTGCTGTTATCTTTCCTGTAGGCATAGTAAACTGGGTAAAATATGGGTAAAACTGGCTAGGCTATGAGAAAGAATCCATCCATCAAAAAAAAAAAAAAAAAAAAGTTTTTATGCTACTTGCTACAATAAAAACTTATTTTCTTTTTGATGGATGGATTCTTTCTCATAATATACAACTGAAAAAAATCAAAAATGAATATTTTACAACAATATATAATCGACTAAAATCTTTATTTTATTCATGTTGCTTCATCTGAGCATTAAAATGCATAAGGATACCAATGTCAGTATTATAAATGCAGCACTTCATTTGTGAATGCAGATAATACAAATATTTCTGCATATCCAGAGCTGTAAAAAGCATCTGCCTTTCTGGATCATGCCTTCTGCTTCCAATACGCCCATGGAATGTAATATTTACCATTCCATTCCCTTGTGCCTTACTATTTACTTCTCATTCATCAATGAAACTACTGCTGCATACCTAACATTTGTTTTGATTCAACATTTTAAGAAGATGTCTTCTACTAGTATCACATTTTGTTTCAAAGCTTTAAGAAGGTATCTTCTACCAGTATCACAATCCTTCCTGTTTGTTTTCTATTGCTGCTTCTGTTTAATGAAGAACAACTCTTTATGCAGTCAGAGATTTCTTTTGCCTTTGAACAGGTTCTTAATTGATCTGATAGTTATCAGCTAGTATTTTGACAGTACTGATATTAAGACTTCCTGTTTTGATTAGGATATAATGTTGCTATTTTTCGGTATACATTTACTGTCTAGCAGCCACCTTTCCAATATCACCTTTTTATCGCTATTGGTAATTTGACCGTCACCAGCAAAGCTTGAGCTATTTACCTATATGTCCATCCATCTATATGTCTACACACACAGACACACACACACACACACACACACACACACACACACACACACACACACACACACACACACACACACACACACACACACATACACCGAACCAACTCCATTGTTTAGAAAGATGAAACTCTAACTGCTACCCCGACAACTAGAGTTCAGTTATCAGCTGAGGTTCCTGCTGGAACTGGCAGGGATGGTAAAGGAATGATGAGGTAATGGACTGGTGGAAGTGGGCTGCTCTACAGCTCGAGAACAGACCAGAGCTGGAAGGACAAACTATGCATGGACAGCAGGTGGGTCAGGGGCAGTATGTTCTACTGCCTGGTGTGGGTCTCACCTGAAACTATATCTCATGATCTGCCCATCCTAAAACATAGAATTCCAGTGATCTTAGTGGGGAGGGTAAATGCAACAACCAAGTCACACTGCTTTGTGTGGCTACAGTAGTTGCCTGATCTGTCTCCTTCTGCTGATTTAACTTTGCCAGTCAGGTGTAGGGACTGTCTTGTGATTCTGTCTAGTAGGTCAGTCAGTTATGCTATGGAAGATTAAGGAACTCATGAGAAATATCAAACTACTAAGACTAAATTAACTGGAAACAGATGCATGTATAAAGCATCTGCATTAAACAAAAACTCTTTAATTTTCTCCACTGATAATATTTGCCATCATTATCACTTTTTAAGCATTGGCCAGGGATCATTCAGAAACATTTAGTACATGACATGACATGAATGAGTGCATTGAGTGGTGAAATGCATGGAGGGGGCAATTCAAAGAAACACTGAGCAGCAAGTATATCAACTGGAAGGGTATCTGCTCCATTAACTGTCAGGTGGTATGTGATACAGAGACTATTATATAGTCAGTTCCCATGATTCCAACATCTGACATACATGCAACCACTACCAGCATTTGATGTATGGCGACTTCTCGCAAGATCATCTAGTTGGTAGATGCACACATTTCCAGTCACAGAGACCTGGGTATGCTGTTGTTATGAATGCAGGCAATAGGCCACTCATAATGGTATCCACTATTGTGTGTTGCAGATGGTGTAGGATATACCTTGGAAGTGTGGCTGACAACCCCAATGTCAACCCCCCCCTGCTGATCATGACAGAGATGACATTCAGCACTGCACTGTCACAGATCCTCTCTCCCCCACAGTAAAATAGTAACATGTCATGCCACTGTGCTATGTCTCCAAACATTCCATTGCTCAGTATCTGTTCATGTTGCTTCCATGCACCCATTTATGCACTCTGCACCCCTGAGGTCCATTACGTGTTGTCTTTTCTGTTATCAGTTTGCTGTTGTTATGAATTCTGGATATGTGGTTGTTATGAATGCAGGCAACAGGCCATTCATAATGGTATCCACTATTGTGTGTTGCAGATGGTGTAGGATATACCTGCATGGCAGTACAAGTTGGTATTCACTGCATTCCTCTTCTTAACTTCTTCATCATAGTCTGGCCTTCAACAATCTGGTGCTCATGCTTTTAATAATGCTAAAACATGTTTCATAGTGAGGTGATTATGCAAATGATGTGATTTAGTATGGCTGTGTCTGATTCACTGCCATAATGTGACTGCATTATCATCCAGAGAGCACTACCATACTCTTTCCTCCCCATTCCCAGACAGGACTCTCAACTGTCCCTATTTTGGAGGAATGTACCTATTTTCCAGTCTGATTTATCCCTCCACATGATGTACCTATTTTTGAAGGTATGTCCTTATTTTCATGCTTGATTTGCCCTTTCATGTAATTTTCTGAATTCTCCATCATCAAACATGATTTTTGAAGTAATTTGGTATGCAGAAAACTACATTACAATGACAAACATACAAGTGGCTCCAACATTTTAAAGAAAGAGGGCATATACGTTACATCTCCATATTTTTAATACAAATAAAAAATGACATTGTGTTGTAGAATTTTGCAATACATGTGATGATTTGCGGTATTGCCAGCTATGTCAGGAGAAGTAGGGCAGTGGGTGTGTAACATATGCCTGCATAGCTAGCTGGAGTTTTGTAAAGAATTATAAGTCATTTATATATCAAAATGATTTGTACAGGTGCTTGTGCTGAAAATGTATTTCTAATGCTGCCTGTGTTAAAAATGTATCAACAGTGGGTTCTGCTGGACAGAAAAGAAATACACCTGTATGTCAGACTGTATTGTAACTGTTGAAAGACTATATTGTAATGGATGATACTGGAAGAGAAAAGGTTAATCTCAGTCCAGGTAACTTTGAAAAATACTCTGAAATTAAATTACATGGTTTAGGCCATAAAGATTGTATCTTACAGTTCTGATTGCAGCCAGAGACGAAATGTCTGTGAAAACCAGGACTAGGAATCCCACTGCATTGTCCTTAGGGGTGAAATAATTGCTACCTTGGAAGGGTGGAAGTTTTGAAATGGTTTGATAGCTTCCAGATGCTGAAACACATCTTAGCAAAGTTCTATGTATGTGTATTATAACACATAGGTGGTAGATGCTTGTTCAGTTTCTAGGAAAGGGGGTAGTGTGGGAACCAGAGTCAGATGACCAGATGTATGTAATGTCATTCTGTAATCCAGCACTGAAATGATGTTTTAATACTGGATGAGACAGAAGTCTCAGGGCAGTCTGTTTCTGAAACTTGATAAAGAAGGAAGACCACTCACCTACTTCATCTTGCCTTGCTTTAGTAAGTAACCAGGGAATAGTAATTCTTTAGATTAGTCAGGGAGGTATAATAGGGTGGCCACGGTAGTGCAGTGGTTAGCGCTGTCACCTCACAGCAAGAGGTTCTCTGGTTTGATTCTTGGCTGGGGTGCCTTCTGTGCAGAGTCTGCATGTCCTCCCTGTGGTCACGTAGGTTTACTCCAGTTGCTCCAGTTTCCTCCCACATCCCAAAAGACATGCAGTAGGTGGATTGGACACTGTAAATTGGCCCTAGGTGTGAGTGTGTGCATGTGTGTGCCTTCTGTGGAAGGTTGGGCACCGGGCTGGCAACTCGCACTGTAAAACTCACTGCCAATCATGAGCGGACAGATGATCCACTGTGGCGACCCCTAACCCGGAAAAGCTGAAAGAAGAAGAAGTCAGGTAGGTATAATGAGATTAGTTAAGTACTGTTTTTCTATAACTGTGTGAATCTATCCGTGTTATTTTTAATATTTCCTGTGATTGAAACTCTGGTGTTTATTATAAATAGATATAGGTTCATAGGTTTATAGGTAAGTACTAGGCTATCTGCCCGAGGGCATCTATAAGCCTAGCCAGAATGTGTTGGCTTTCACCACCCCCTTAGATTAGTTCCCTTTGCCTCGGTCCAGCAGAGCCACTGTAGTGATCCCCAGGGTAAATGTTCTGTTTCCCATCCACTCATCAAGGTTTTTCTTGAAGAGTGTTAGTGAGGGGCTCTGCCTAATGTAGATTGGAATCCTGTTCCAAAGCATGGGGAGTCTCTGGGACAGGAATCTATCCCTCCAGCACATCCTATTTATCATTCTGGTGAGGTTTAGATCCCTAGAGTGTGTGGCTCTTGGGGATTTGTTTTTTTTTAGGTGTAGCATGTCCACCAATTCTGAGTTGGACATGGCCTTGTATGTCAGGCAGAAATCACCCCTGAGTAACTGGTATGTAACCAAGAACACCTGGAGTTTCTTCAGTTGGGCTGCATAGGGCATATGTTTGAGGCCAGTAATCCTCTTGGTGAGGTACTTCTGTGGTCTTTCCAGCTGTTGCAGGTGTCTTGTAAGGTACATCCCAAATGGGGCATTGTACTCTATGATGGGTCTGATGAGTGATGAGTAAAGGGGCACAATAACCTCTTCTGTTGTAGATGTGAAACCTTTTGTGATTAGGTGGACCACACGGAAGGATTTTCTAACCACCTTGGCAATATGATTATCAAAGGAGAGATTACTATCTACTTGGGTCCCCAGATCCCTTATTACATTTTCTGTATTTAGGGGACTACTATGTATGTGGTAGTTCGCAGGTACTTTCCAAAGGGGATGACTATGCACATTTTGGCATTTAGCTTGAGGCCATGATTTTGACACCAGGTATCCGTCTCAGTGAGACCCTTCTGGAGGATGTCTGTATCAGCTGGAGAGTCAATTATGGCCCCCAGTTTGCAGTCATCCTCCAGTGCTTGCCTGTCCCTCTGAGAAGTATATACCGAACAGGAGGGGTCCCAGGGCTGAGCCCTGAGGGATGCCACTTGTAACTGGTTTAGAATCGGACCTAGAGCCTGCAACTCTCACTGTGTGGGTTCTATCCATGAGCCAATTGACAACCCATCACGTGACATAGGGGTTTATGTTCAGGCTGGTGAGCTTGTCTATAATACCAGAATGGGGAATGGTGTTGAAAGCCTTTGCGAGGTCTAGGTAGGCTGTGTGGACCTTCTTTCCCTCGCCTAAAGCCTTGGTAACTATCTCAAAGAAGTCCACCAGGGTTAGGAGGCATGATCTGCCCTTAACAAAGCCAAACTAGGTAGGGTCAAATGTTTGAAGGTTCCCACTGTCTCTGTTAATGAATTCCATTATGATGCCCTTCATAGCCTTGCAGACCAGGCTAGTCAGGCTTATAGGGCGATAGTTCCTACTAGATAGTTACTAACTAGATAGTTAGTATTTTCTTGTTCTTCTATTATTTATTATTAAATATATTTAAACCCTTCATTGTGACTGGTCTTTTAGAGAATATTTTAACCTTTGAGCATACTTATATTTATTTGGTTTCACTGTGGCCACTCCTGAAAGACTTACTGCATTGGTCAAACACTGCCATTTGTATTAGTATTAATTTTACTCAGTATAATTGGGTACCCTTGGAACACTCAGCTGAGAACTCAACTCTACAGCTGTGTCATTGGGGATTCTTACTGGGATCCTGGAGAGAGAGAGAGAGAGAAAACCAAGCCCTGGGAGTGAGTATGCTCCCTGTGTGCTCTTACGGGAAATTGTGCCTGGTGCAGAAAGCTGCATCTGAAAATGTTTTTGTTCCAAGTGAATGCCCCTCACCAGTGTCCATGATGAGGATTAGGACTACTTGGTTACTGGCCCAGAAGAAGGGTGTCACATATTGGTGAGCAGTGGTGTGGATATTA
Organism: Protopterus annectens; assembly: GCF_019279795.1. Lineage (NCBI taxonomy): Eukaryota > Metazoa > Chordata > Ceratodontiformes > Protopteridae > Protopterus > Protopterus annectens. The sequence goes on from NC_056735.1 coordinate 1,290,240,390, forward strand.
ATTGGACTTCTGTAGCCTATAAGCAATTGTCACTGAAGGTATGTATACTCTCAGCAGCCACAATGTAAACATACAGAGTTTCATTTTCACAACAGTGTTATTTATTTTTTGTTAGTTTAGTTTAGACAGGGAAAACAGGCAAATATGTCAGTAGAAGATTATGGCAAGATGACAAAGAACCAGTTGGCCAAGGTGTGTGAAGCCAAAGGACTGGTGCATGCCAACCTGACTAAAGAGGAAATTATTTCAGCCTTAGTCAGAGCTGTAGCCCTGACCAGCAAACAGGAGGATAATCAGTCTGGTGATGGGGATTTGCAGCCTTCAGAAACAGTACAGTTCACCTTTATTTCAGAGGACTTAAAAATCTGTTTGGAGTTACAAAAACTTGAATTTCAAGCCAAACATTTGGAATTAGAATAATCAGGGAGACTGCAGTGTTTGGAGGCTGAAGAAAAGGAGAAACAGATGGAATTAGAATCAGCAGAGAGACTGTGGCACTTGGAGGCTGAAGAAAATGAGAAACAGTGCCAGCATGAGAGGGAGATGCTGACTCTTTGTCAGGATCATGGAGGTAATGGGGAAGGGAACAGCCAAACCCCAGAAACAATAAAAGTCAGTACATTTTTTTCCACAGTTTACAAAAGGTGATAATTATGATAGTAATAAGACAAAAATCCCCACAAGGAATGAACTGTGCCAAAGACACAACATGCGGATAGGTAAGTAGTCAAATATCAGCACAGAGGCATGGTTTGGGTAACAAAAGACAGAAAGTGTAATAAAAGTTGGTGAGCACTTGCTCACCAGAAGGTGCTTCTTCAGACCATGACAAATAAAACCATATACAAGCAAATAAAAAGAGATTCAAAATAAGTATAACCAATAACAAAACATCTATCACTAAAAATGACCACTTATGATGAAACTTAACTGACATCATCTGGGTAGACCCTGGACTTCAAAACAGGTCTTAAAGAGACCATCTCATTCAGACCTGGTATTTTATCTGGTTGGAGCTTGATTATAATTTTAGGTTTAATGTTATAGCTGATTGTCAGAGCACTGCTGTGATTTATATTGCCGTCTGCAAGTCTTGTACCTGTTGTTATGTGGGTAAGATGAACCATCCTTCCTTTGAATGGATTAGAGAACATTTATATAATATACATATTGGTAACACTAAGAATGCCTTAGCGAAGCATGAGTCAGAGAATGTTTACGTTCATGGTCATTGAAACTGTTAGACATGGGGCACGCTTGGGGGATTTCAGGAATTACACGAGGAACAGGGAATTGCATTAGATAATCAAGCTCCAAGCAGATATGATACCAGGTTTGAATGGGAGGGTCTTTTTAAGACCCATTGGATCTACCCAGATGATGTCAGTTAGGTTTCATTGTGAGTGGTCGTTTTTAATGATATATGTTTTGTTACTGGTTGCACTGATTTTGAATCTGTTTTATTTCCTTGTATATGGTTTTATTTGCCATGATCTAAAGAAGCACCATCTGGTGAGAAAGTTCTTACCTACTTTTATTAAAGTTTCTGTGTTTTGTTGCCTAAGTTGTGTTTCTGTGTGATATTTGTCTACTTATCTATCTGCATTTTGCATCTTCAGCATAGTTCATTCCTTGTGGGGATTTTTATGTTCATACTGTTCTCCTTTTTCCCCTTGGGAGCATAGCAGAAGGCATTGACTGGGTTGTTGAACTTGACTATACTCCCAACAACTTGGAGATGAACAGAGGGATGGATTGTTTTTCTTCACCTTATGCATCTAGATAATAATCTGCTACTGGTACATTGAAAAGCTGGTCCTGAAACTGGATGATATGCCCTCTGTGGATGTTGCTATGTTTATAACTGTTTTAGGGGATTTGGAGAATGATTTATAAAAGATGAAATGCCTCCAATGGCAGCAGTTACACAGGGAGGCTTGCCTTTATCATTGGGTGATACCCAGACGGCTTAGGAGTTTGAAAATGCCTATGCACGGAGATATTCAGAGAACTGCCTAAGAGGTGGCAACAGTTAAATCTAGAGCATAGTTTTAGTTGTATACATCTTTTAACTGATTTTTACAAACCCCTTGAGGTTGAATTTAGTGAAGGAATTAATTAGAAATGGCGTAGATTGTTTAATGACTTTCCTAAAGAACTCTGTTTAACAGCTTTGGATGGTGCTATGGATATGTTTTCAGCCTATGAATCCCACCTTTGAATACAGAAATGCAAGAAGTTGGGCAGGGATCTACTTGACTTTCAGCAAGGCCATATGTTTTCTTGGCTCTGCACTTCATATAATACAGGGGTCTCAGGTATGAATAGTAATGATCAGGAACATCAAATGAATCAGGTGGAGACAGCAAATGCATCGACCACCAATGAGGCTGAACCTTTTGTTAAACCTCCACCAGCTCCCCCTTTTATTGGCACCTCTTTGGAGGAGGGGCAGAAGTCACAATCCATGGATGGACACAAAAAAGATTACCATCACAACACAGTTTTTTCCAGCTCTCCCCTTCCCACGATGATTTTGGGTTTGGAAGGGAAGGAGAGATCGCTCAACAGAGGCAGGAAGAGGAGGAGAAAACCACCAAAAGGTTCATACCCATTAACATTGAAGTGAATGTGGCAATGTATGAAAAGCCCTTAGTATTCAATATTTCTGAGAAACCATTGAATGATGCACTGATTTCTCTTTTACAACGTGGTCTATCTTTTATACCAGCACAATGCTCAGCTCTGACAGAAGTGATCATAAATCTGAGAATGTTTGCCAGAAATGTGATGTTAAAAACGATTTTCCCTATTGACTGTAACCCTTTTGCTTTTAGGAGACTGAGTGTTTTTCAGCCAGAGTTACACCCTATTTTGAAGGCATTCTGTAGGAAGTGTGAATATGATTTATTCATACTTCACAGTGGTTTTAGGAGTGAGTTCCATAATTTGACTAGGGCTGAGAAGGATGCCATGACTGAGCTCACTAGAGACAATGTCTTGGCAATCAAACCTGCTGAAAAAGGGGGGGGGGATTGTTGTGATGGACTACTCTTACGATAGTAATAATGTGATAGGCATGTTAGCCGATGATGCCACCTATGACTTCATATCAGAGGAATGTTTTATGTCCCTGAAAAATTCCATTCTCTTTGTTATACATGATTGAGTAGTCATCTTATAACAAAAAAGTTTTCTTGCTATTTGGTCACTGATTTTCCAGTTGTCCTAATTTTTCAAGGCCTGCCAAAGGTATATAAGAACTTATAACGACCCCCACCCCCCACTGAGATGGATTGTTTCTGGGAGGGGGTGGTTTACAGAATCATTTTCTATATATGTGGACAAACAACTCAGGGAAATTTTGGACAGTGTGAACACAGTACTCAGGGACACTCAACGTTTTTTATGAGATCTTTTATGTATTTGTAAGTGACTTCTTCCCTGTGAGAGGTTTCATTATGGTTACACTTGATGTGGAATCACTATTTACAGAGATTCCCAATCTGCAAAGCATCGAGATGGTTAAGGCTTTTCTTTGTAGATACAGCTCTTATGATATCAAACAGACTAATTTAATTTGTAAGTTTTTGGAAGTGGTTTTAGAGAATAATGCCTTCATGTTTGAAGGGTCCTATTATATACAGAGGGCTGGCATAGCTATGGGCACATCTTGTGCCAATAGCTATGCCAATATGGTCCTAGCACATTGGGAACAGGAGTATGTCCTGAAAGGTAATATCTTTGTAGCCACCGTTGTTATTTATAGGAGGTTTGTTGATGATATTTATTTATTATGGAATGGCACTGTTGTACAACTTGAACACTTTGTAGCTTATTTACATACTGCCACTTCCTTTCTCATGTCTACACACCACCAATCAAGGGAGTCCATAGAGTTTTTGGATGTATGTGTTTCAGTAGTTATGCATGGGTTGTTTACTACAAGGCTTTATAGGAAGCCCTATAGGAGAAATGCTTTGCTACAATGTAATAGCATCCACCCCCCCCCACACACACACACACACACACAGATTTATAAGAACATCCTTAGGGGCAGGCAATGCGGATTTCTAGATTGAACAGTTCTGATGAAGGGTTTCACAGGTATTTATTACAATTAAGTGATGAGTTCAGAGACAGGGCCTACAGAGATAGTGCAGTGACATTTTAACACTTAGATCTAGCAGAGCCAGACCGTTATTTCTCTGATGGCAAAAGGGGTAAGTGTTCTGTGAGTGACATTTTGGTTGATGGAGCCGGGGTCTTGAAAAGTGGGTCAATACTATTTCTCTTTTTTATGCCAGTGACATAGGAGCTGTACATAAACTCATTACATCTAATTGGTCTGTTTTACAGACTGATGATCATATTGAGCTTAGTAGGAGACAGCCCTCACTTTAGATATAAAAATAAGAAGTCTCTGAAACGTCAGTTATTTTACAGGAAGCATTGTACCCCTTCAACACATCCTGCTAGTGATTTTGGCACATGTAGATGCAATAGATGCAGTTTCTGAGATTATATAAATTTGTCTAATGTTTTTATTCATCCTAATACAGACTTCATTTTTAGGTTTAATGCTATAGCTGATTGAATGAGCACTGATCTGATTTATATTGTCATCTGCAAGTCTTGTACCTGTTTTTATGTGGGCAAGGTGAACCACCCTTTCTTTGAGCAGATTAGAACATTTATATAATATACATATTGGAAACATTAGAAATGCCTCAGTGAAAGTCAGAGAATGATGATTCACACAAGTTTATGCTCATGATCACTGAAACTGTTAGACATGAGGCACGCTTGGGGATTTCAGGAATTACAGAGAGAACAGGGGAATTGCATTGGATAATCATTCTCCAAGCAGATAAGATACCAGGTTTGAATAGAAGGGTCTCTTTAAGACCTGTTTTGAAGCCCAGGGATCTACCCAGATGATGGCAGGTAGGTTTCATTGGGAATGGTTGTTTTAATTATATATGTTTTGTTATTGGTTGTACTGATTTTAAATCTCTTTTTATTTGTTTGTATATGGTTTTATTTGTCGTGGTCTGAATAAGCACCTTCTGATGAGAAAGTGCTTACCTACTGATAATTTTGATAGTTTTATTCATACATCTGAAAGAGTATGTAAACAGTATAATGTTGACCAAGAGCTCTGGGTATGGTTCCTCACCCCCTTACTCCATGGTAGAGCTCTAACTACTGTTTCTAAATTGTTTGATACTGATTGTTTAAACTATGATAAAGTAAAACAGTGTTTATTGGAATGTTTTAAGTTAACACCTGAAGCTGACAGAAAAAAGTTTCATGAGCATAGACGCAAGACAGATGGAAGTGTATGTGATTATACTGCTGAGTTAAGCAGTTATTTTCATAGGTGGGTGAGTTGGTGTGAAGTTACCACTTTTAAAAGGCTGAAAGACCTTTTAGAGAGGGAACAAGCCCTTAGCACTTTAACTGAAGACATGAGAATCTAGTTGGCAGACTAGGAGTGTAACTCTGCAGATGAGTTGGGGAAAAAGGAGATCTCTACTTAGCAAGCAGGGCATCACTGCACAAGAAGGGGATACCCAGTGCAGCACATGGCTATAAGGGAACCCATGGTGAGCAGCCTAAATCACCACAACAGAGTCCACCAGTAACAGGGGAAGCCACTAGTTCAGGAACATGGCCAGGATCCACATTTAGATGTTTTAAATGTAACCAGTAGGGCCATGTAGCACATGGATGTCCACAGAGGCAAGGTGGGGAACAAAGGTGGGGAAGCAAGTGGGAATAACAGCATGCCAGTGGCAAGTTGTCTGGAGACAACAGGGGTACCAGACTATCACTGGAGTCTATATCCTATCTTGGTGGATGGAAAACAGGCCACTGCTAAGATAGAGACAGCCTTTGACATAACCATTGTGCAGCCTGTTGTGGTTAATGAGGAGCAGTTTGGCCAGGGTTCACCTTGACTGGGAGGGTGGAAAAGGAAGGAAGCAAGCAAGTAGGTGTGGTTGAGGATATCCCTGCAGGTGTCTTGATATGGAATGATTTTGATAATGTAGTACCTTGTGTGTATGCAGTTACATGCAGTCAGGCTTGGAGACAGGCATGTTGGGGTGGTAGCCTGGGGGAGACCCAGACAGACCCCACACCTGAAGCTAGGGCCGGTGGGGTGGCTATTTCAGGGAGGGAGCTACCCTGTAGCAGTGAGCCTGAAGGTGAGCCCTAGCTGCTGGTAGGTACTGATGTTCCCTTGGACAGAGTGACTGCAAGGGCAGAGGTGAGTGGTAGTACCCAGGCTGATAGTGAGGCACCCCTGTCAGAGGATACCAGACTTCCTGTGAAAGGGGAGCTAGGAAGGGTCACAAAGATAGAGTTGAGACAGGCTCAGCTCTCAGACTCTACACTAAGAGGCTTAACAGAGGTAGCTAAGAAAGCACCTGATTCTCAAGGAAAAGGAGATTCTGTATGCTGGAACAAAGTACTACTGTATAGAGGGAGGGCTAGAGGGTAAGGTAATTCAGCAGTTAGTTGTGCCTAGATCTTATCATCTGGCACCTCTAGCCATAGCCCATGACATTCCTTTTGCAGGTCATATGGGGATAAAGCATACCAAGAAACATATTATGCAGAATGATTATTGGCCTAGGAATGCAAGGGGTGTAGCAGGGTACTGCAGGACCTGTGAGCAGTGCCAAAAAGTAGGCAAGGTAGGAGACAAGGTCAAAGCTCCTTTGATGCCTTTGCCTGTGATTGGGGAGCCATTTCAGAGGGTACATATGGATACTGTGGGGCCTCTGAGTATTCCAAGTTCCAAGTTTTGGATTATATGAGTTCACAAATATGCCTTTTGGGATCAAAAATGGCCCAGCAACCTTCCAGAGGCTGGTAGATGATATCCTAGCAGGAGGTTATGCCCTTTCTTACCTAGAGGATATTGCTTCTACAGCCATTCCTGGCATGAGCACCTTCAGCAAGTCATGGAGGTCCTGGGCAGACTTCAAAAGGCAGGGTTGACCATTAAACCCAGTAAGTATTAGGTGGGTATGGCAGAGGTCTCCTAACTGGGCCACAGAGTGAGCAGTGGTAAGATCAGGCCAGAATCTGCCAAAGTGGAAACTATTCAGGATTGGCCTGCCCCTGTTACCAAAAAACAGATGATGGCATTCTTGGGGACAGCGGGGTACTATAGAAAGTTAATTCCCAATTATAGTACAATAGCTACTCCCCTCACAGGCCTGACAAGGAAAACCAGGCCAGATCAGGTAGTGTGTACGCTGGCCTGTGAGCAGGCATTCCAAAAGCTTAAAGGGGCTTTTGGAGGACCCCCTGTGTTATCTAGTCCAGATTACAGCAAGAAATATGTGGTGCAGGTGGATGCTTCAAACCATGGGGTGGGGGCTGTACTCAGCCAGGTTTCCTCAGAGGGAGAAGAGCACCCAGTTGTATATCTCAGCCATATACTCCAACCCAGGAAGGAATGTTATGCATCTGTAAAAAAGAATATCCATGCATAGTATGGGCACTGCAGAAACTTCAAGCCTATCTGCATGGAAGGAAATCCACTGTAGTTACAGACCACAATCCCTTAACATGGCTACATTGAGCCAACCAGTAAAATGCCAAGTTATTAAGGTGGAGCATAGGGTTGCAAGCATATGATATTACAGTGCAGCACCATATTGGGGTCGGTAATGTCACTGCAGATGGGCTGTCAAGGCAGAGTATGGGTTAATGGGCTCCCAGACAGTCTCATGTCCCTCAATACATGTTTATTCAGAGTCACTGGAAAAACTAGCTTTAGTCTTGAAAGGGGGAGAGATGTGATGATGTGAGGTACTGCCAGCTATGCCAGGAGAAGTGGGGCAGAGGATGTGTAACATACGCCAGCATAGGTAAATTCAGTTTTGTAAACAATTATATGTCATTTATATATCAAACTGATTTGTACAGGTGCTTGTGTTGAAAATGTATTTGTAAAGGTGATTGTGTTAAAAATGTGCCAACAGTGAGTCCTACTGGACAGGAAAGAAATACACCTGTATGCCAGACTTTATTGTAACTGTTGGAGTCAATATACTGTAAAAGAGGATACTGGAAGAAAAGAAGTTAATCTCAGTCCAGCTAACTTTGAAAAATAGTCTGAAATTAAATTACGTGGTTTAGGCCATAAAGATTGTATCTTACAGTTCTGACTGCAGCCAGAGATGAAATGTCTGTGTAAACCAGGACTAGGAATCCTACTGTATTGTCCTTAGGGGTGAACTAATTGCTACCCAGGAATTTTGAAATCGCTTTATAGCTTTCAGATGCTATAACACATCTTAGCAAATCTATATGTGTGTGTATTATGACACATAGGTGCTAGATTCTGGTTCAGTTTCAAGGAAAGGGTGTTGGAACCAGAGCAGATAACCAGATGTATGTGATGTCATTCTGTAATCCAGCACTGAAATGATGTTTTAATAGTAGATGATACAGAAGTCTCAGGGTAGTCTGTTTTGGAAACCTGACAAATGAGGAAGACCACTCACCCACTTCATCTTGCCTTGCTTTAGTAAGTAACCAGGGAATAGTAATTCTTTAGATCAGTCAGGAAAATATAGTGAGATTAGTTAAGTACTGTTTTTCTATAACTGTGTGACTCAATCCATCTGTGTTATTTTTAATATTTACTGTGATTGAAACTCTGGTGTTTATTGTAATAGATATTTAGTATTTTTATGTTCTTTTATTATATATTATTAAATATATTTAAACCTTTCATTGTGGCTGGTCTTTTAGAGAATATTTTAATATTTGAGAGTGCTTATATTTATTTGGTGTCACTGTGGCCACCCCTGAAAGTCTTGATGCATTGGTCAAACACTACCTTTTGTATTAGTATTAATTTTACTCAGTATAATTGGGTACCTTTGTAACAGCCTTAGAGTAGCTGGCTTTGGATTGTTCTGGTGGTGGTGGAACTACCTTATAGTCTGGTCATAACTGGGAAATCTGTGCCAGCCTTTTCCAGGCATGTGTGTGTGTGTGTGTGTGTGTGTGTGTGTGTGTGTGTGTGTGTGTGTGTGTGTGTGTGTGAGCTACTTGGAGCAGGGACACAGAGCACTGGTTTCACAGAGAGGGTGGTGGATGTCTTGGCTTGGAACACTCCGCTGAGGCTCAACTCTATAGCTGTGTCAGCTGGGAGTCTTATTTGGGGCTTGTAGAGAGAGAGAGAGAAACCCAGCCCCCAGACTGAGTGTGTTCCCTGTGTGTTCTTGTGGAAAATTGTACTTGGTGCAGAGAGCTGCATCTGAAAATACTGTGTGTATCTGTTTTTGTTCCAAGTGAAGGTCCCTCACTGGTGTCCATGGTGAGGATTGGGACTCCTTGATTACTGGCCCAGAAGCGGGGCATCACTATACAGTTCATTAAAGTCCACATATTTGACACTTTCTCTTTAATAATGTTTGAAGACATTTTTGTTACTCTGTTTTTAAACATGCTTCTGAGTAGTATCCCACATTGCTAATGTAAGTGGGGAGAGTTATGTGCTATTTGATATTCAAATTTTATGGATGTCCAGATTTTTGGCTAGATGTACCAGCTTTTCAAGGGCCTTTGTAACTATTTTCAGTGTCTGCAGATAGAGGTTGGTTCCCAGGCTAGGAGTTAATATGCACTGTATGCGTGGGTATTGCAAAGCTCATAACATTACCTGCATGTGGTAGTAGTGATATTTTCAGTCTTGCACCATTGTTTCACTGCAATACACATCATGTGGTATCCATCATGTGTCACCATGTGCATGGGGCTACATTTTCATCCTAATTCTGACCTATTGAGTGGACACAGCCTCATCAGATGTTGGTTTCAGTAGCTTCCCATTGTAGCTAAAAGACTGAAATCTTTCTTCACTCGCTGCACAGGGATTATAGGTAGCCCCTGCAGGGAACAAAAGTCAGCCCCATGTATAAGAATGATGCCTGGCACCAGCTTGCCCAGGTAGTAAGTAATGTCACAGGTATCACCTGCTGCATGATCAGTGCTAGCATAGATATAGTGACCTGCAGATATGTTAGCCTGTCTTGTTCCACTAATGGAAGGCAGAGTATGGGGAAAGAGAGTGCCAGCATTCTATAGCAGGCACTGTGTATATAGTTTTGACTGCATTTCCTGAATATTGTTTGTTGCAGTCCTTCCTTCTGATGGCAAGACAACTTTTACTGAAGATCGCCTGTTTTATACATTACAGTGGCAAAGAATATTGCTTTAGACTGGAAGGTCTTCCTATAGAAAAGTGCATTAAGTATATATATATATATATATATATATATATATATATATATATATATATATATATATATATATATACCACTTAAAATTGAACTCAAGTTGTTGTACATGTGTACTAATGAGTTGCATTTTTTTCCTTGTTCTCTTTTTTTCCCTATTTCTACAGAATCAGCTGTGGTGTAAGATGTGGAGTGTCAGTAGACATCTGGTTTGCACCAGACAACTTGGGAATTCCTGTGGAAGATGACCTGGGCAGCACAGTGCTGGCTTCTGTGGCCATTTCTCAAGAATGAGATAGAAGATCTCCTTCACTGAGTGACCCAAAGGGGTCCCTCTGGGTCACCTGAACAATGATATGATGGCTAAGCATATCTGAGTTTGATCATCAAGTAGACACTGCAGAATTGCCTTGTATAGCTGAAAGAGTCACATTGGTGACTGGCCCTTCCACTGAGCCACCAGAAGCAGGGCTTGCCCATTGTGTCAGCCAAGGAGGTGACTAAGCCAGGAAGACAGGCCTTCCGTACTCCATGTTATCTTCTACCATGGTGCTCTCTTTATCCTGTTTGTACTCCAGTCCTTCCCATCATCACTTGTCCACCATCTCTGTCAGTGTTTCTCAGATTTTACCCCTTTTGTATCCCTGTTCTGTATCTGTCTGTGTTTTATCTTTGTCTGCTCCTACTAAAAGTTTTATTTTCACCTTCTTTCTTGCCCATGCCTATTGATATCATCCCACAGTGCTATTACTTTAAGTTTTTGTGTATGTTAATTTTACTTGCTGATTTTGATTGGTTAATGCCAATCACTTGCTTGATTCTTAGTTTTAAAGTGAGTTTGAGAATGGTTTCAACAATTGTGATAAAGTCAGTTTTTTGAGATTAAGTCGGTTTGTTGTTACAGGATAAAAGAGTTCAACAGTTTTTGGGATAAAACACAATTTCTTGTGAAGACAAAAGTTGTTTCTTTGGTTATTAAAGATGTGTGTTGCCCTTCAGTAAAAAAAAAAAAAAAATAGAAAATGGGCATTTGTCCTGAAAAAATATCCTTCTTCCCTTCTTGTCACCCATGTGCATGCTCCTGTACTTGCCTTTACCCCATTTTAGGCTTTTTTATCTCCTTCTTTCCTCCTCATTTATATGACGAACTGAGTTGGCACTTTGCTTTGCTAGCTCTCTGTGCCCTGTTCACAGTGGCTAAGTTGCACCTATAAGGAGCTTCACCACATGTGTGGGCAAATATTCATCTTACATCAGCCATGTGACTACCCTTGCTGCCATTACCATAGTTGCAATAATTTAATATGCAGCCCTTTCCTTGGTGTGCTAGCAGTATGCTGGACTTAGCACATAGTTAATTAACAGTGGGCGGCATCATACGAAAACATCTGTGCTGCTTAACTCAGTGTAGTAGTATTATTGATTTTTCTGAATATCACCCCATCATGTAATAAAATCAGGATTTCCAAACATTTTGTGCACCATGCACTGGCTGCATTTAAGTACACATGCATACATAAGTTTAGATTGTCATAGTTATAAAACTGCGTAGTTTCTTTTACATTTTTGACAACAAATCTGCATTTCAAAATAAGTTTTGAGAAATGTATTTTGGCAAACTATCAAACAGCAAAATAATGAACAATGGTTAATCAGTTAATAACCATTTGCACACATGTTGTTTGTTTGAGATTACTGACTAGTACAGTAGAACAATTAATAAACTTGGGGGAAGTGTAGCTTTTCCACTGAGGTTTGGTGACCTCAGAGTTGTTTAATTCAGACAAAGGGGTACAGTGCACCTCTCCTCCATATAGAAGTGTGTGTGTGTGTGTGTGTGGGGGGGGGGTGAGGTGCAAAACACCCTGTAGAGAAGTGGAGTATAAATTTTACAAAACTGCTGGTCAATCAAGTGATCTTGATCAAATGGTCTTACAGCAATTTTTTATTAGATGAACATTGTGCCAAAATAAAATATATCAAACATATTGTTGCTGATTTTGTTTGTAGTATGCACACTGCATTATTTTATACTTACCAGTTCTTTCTTTGACATGTTGTAATGAAGATGTTTGTTGCCTTCCTGTGGAACACAGAGATGAAAAAAAAATCACGTATTGATTGTATCTTGTACTTAAAACATAAGATAATGCTTTCAAATATTTGACATAAAACTTAAGCCGCTTTGCACCAGATTTAGTCTGCTATTTTTTAAATTTCTTATTTATTTATTTATTTTATTTCTATGATAGAACTAAACTAGGAACATGTTCCTTAGCTATTCTGATGCAGGTTAATAAGTTTGGGAACATAATGTCTAAATGAAAATTAATGAATGGGAATCTATTTCTTCATAGGCTTGCAATGCTGTTTTGCATTTTGGCAGTTCTTTTATTAATGTATAAAGCATTAATTTTAGCACTGATGCTTTTACATCAAAAATACCTTGACTGATAATTGACTGCAAAGATCAATATGCCAAAAGGCAAGACATATTTATTTATTTATTTAAATTTATTAACTGATAATATCCTGGAGTCCCAGAGAGATAACTCCAAATAAATAATTTAGATATAGACTAAACAAAATATATGCAAAATTATAATATAGGATTCTGTGTATACAATAATAGTATAATTCACAAATATATATATATATATATATATATATATATATATATATATATATATATATATAGTTACCTATCAAAACATCTACTCTTCATAACATCTAAACTCAAAACATCAAGACCATAACATCTAAACTTCAAAACATCTAAAACTCATAACATCGAATCTCAAAACATGGAAAACTACAAAGCAACTATAAATAACATCCCGCACACTGTTTACTACATTTATGCAGGGGGGCAAGCCCCCCTGCACCCCCCCCAAGTGGGGGGCTCCACCCCCACACTCCACATAAATTAAATATACCAACTCCAAGGTTGCACTACAGTGGGATTAGGAAATTAACTTTTTCTCCTACTGTAGTGTGACCTTGGAGTTGGTATATTTAATTTCTGGGAGGTGTGGGGGGCAGAGCCCCCCATATGGGGGGGGGGTTCATGGGGGCTTGCCCTCCTGCATAAACATAGTAAAAACTCTGTGAGATGTTATTTATAGTTGCTTTGTAGTTTTCAATGTTTTGAGATTCGATGTTATGAGTTTTATTAATCTGTGTTGTTATCAATATTTATATTAGGAATGCTCAATACAGAATACAATATATAAAATTAGGAGTAGATTAGAATAATTTCCACCATAGTCTGGAACTTCTATGCATATCAGTCAACTGAAAATGATCCAAAGATTTTTAACAAGAAAATTAAAGGCCTTGAATCCTTCAGTTATCCTAATAAATTACCACAACTACTTATACTCAGCAGCCTACCAGATGCTCCAAGGTGACACATGTCCTGCTTTTTAAGCCACAAAAGAGCTAGCCATCTATCTGACCTCTTATTTCTTTACAAAGTCAGTGGCTCTGCAAACACCCATATTAGGACCTAAATTCATATCAACAAATAAACACTTGCTGGAGGTGTAAGTTTCTAATTCAGCATATTCCTATCCTATGGAATAAGATCCACTACAGCCATTACAAGTTGAACTACTGCTTTGGGGTACCTTTAAGGCCAGTCTTGATGACTGGATGGGTAGCTACAAATTTACAAAGTTATATTTGTAAGATTATGATTGATTTGGGAGGTATGTACTACCAAGTGCTTGAAAAGGGTGGCAAGAACTTTTATGATTGCCTTCTTAAAGGTATATATGACTAGGTATCTTATGGTCCCTGTGATCACTTGTGGTAGTCTTGTTCCTATGTTCCTATATTCCTAAAAAAATACATTTGAAAGAGTAAGTGGAGAAGGGAAAAATAGAGCTATTGAATGGATGAGAAATGATAGATGAAACAATGGAAACTAGATAAAACTACAGATAAAAGATACACTATGCAGTGTAGTAGAGTTTTGAAGAATACTAGTGAACTTGAGTCCTTTCATTGCATAAATAAATAAAAGTTTTGCTTGTACTGCACTTGTAAATCTAAATTCATAATACAGTGTAGCAAAAAAAAAAAAAACTTGAAATTTATCAATGAGGAGAATTTAAAAAAAAGAGAATCTTAGCTTGTACTGCAGTTGTAAATTTAGTTTGTATGGAAATGAATTTAAGTATTTTCTGATTCTTAGATGGGGGAGTTATTCCAATGTCTACCTAAAAAGCCAGAGAATAAGACGTTCCATGTCTATTTATTGCAAATGGGAAACTGATTAGATTAAGTGAAGAATCTCTAAGTGTCTGTGAAGGAGCTTTCCAGCTAATAGAAGTAGCTAAGTCAGAGCAATTGGATTTGTAAAGTAGTTTATGTGGCAGGGATTTTTGTGTGAATGCTAGGAGATGACTAATCTCTAAACAGACAAGTTCTCAAAGGGAAAGAGAGTAGTGGGTGAGACTTTCATTGCCTATAATGAACCAATTTTAGATTGTTCCAATTTAAGTAATGGGGGTGTTTAAGTTGGTCCAAAGATGGCATACAAAAGAGACAGAAGTAAGTACGTTCTTACTGTAGCAACATCAGTTTTATTTGTATGGAATTATTTGCTCTGTATAACTTGTCTTATGCATTAATTATTTTTATGCTTTCCATCTGTAAATGACAATAGAAATGAACTGGTTGGAGAAATAATCTAAGCATTATGGTTGAGTCAACTTCATCAATAGGTGAGGAGTTAGCTGAAGAGACATTGAGAGGTTTACTGAAATTATTATTAATGGAATCACCAAAGGAGTTGAAATTATAATACCCACAGGCTAAAGTTTATGGCAGAAAAGCATACATTTGGTTTTCAAAGTGTTTAAAATAAGATTTGTAATATTTAAATAGGACTTGAAAAAATATAAGAACTTCCAGGTTAATTATTACATGTACTGTATCAACAAACAATACTGTGACTGCCTAGTTATGATTTTTGAGCTGATAGTTGTAGACAGGGTCTCTGAATAATATACCATCTGAGTTAATGCATATGATATTAAGGAGCAGTGGAGGTTAATTGTGCCTGTTGTTTTTTTCTGTAGATAAATGACAACTAAGGCAAGATTTTTTGAAGGAAGTGTGTTAACAGACTCAACAGATCACATTTTCCATTATAGTGTATTAATAGATGGCAAGACCCTGGAAGAAAACACAATGAAGCTTACGGACAGGACAACTTAGTCAAGCTTTGTAGTTGTTGATTTAACAGTGTAGTCCACAGAAATCCACAGGATAAAAATGCCAAGGAACAAAGCTTTTCAGCTGTAAAAATAGTTTAATCCAAGCATTCGCTTCACAGGAAAATACACTGAAATCACACTAACGCTCCAAATGCAAGTACGTTTTCATTTTAAAAACTTCCTCAGAATTGGGCTGGTAACTACATCAGTGCATATATGTACATCAATTAACATTTAAAACCACCAATCTCATGCTACATATTAAATGAGGCATAACTGAAAATTATGTCATGAAAACTTTTAAAGACACATTTTAAATGTCTTATTTCTTGCATAAAATGTACTATTGACCTAATTGTACAAATGATAACAATCAAATATCATACTAGTTGTCTAAAAGTTTGCAAACTCTTTGATACAGTCACTTTTATTTTACTATACTAGTCAGACTAGTGGGTCTGTAGTTTCTGGGACTGGTTGATGGTCTACCCTTGTGCAGGTTGATAACAAAATTATAAGGCAGTATTTAATATTACAGGTTTTGATAGATAGGTTCATAGGTAGGTACTAGGCTATCTGCCCGAATGCATTTATAAGCCTAGCCAGAATGTGATGGCCCTTAGATTAGTTCCCTGCGCCTCTGTCCAGCAAAGCCGCTGAAGTGATCCCTGGGGTAAACTTTCTGTTTCCCATCCACTCGTCAAGGTTTCTTTTGAAGAGTGTTAGCGAGGAGTTCTGCCTAATGTAGATTGGAATCTTGTTTCAAAGCATGGGAAGTCTCTGGGACAGGAATCTATCCCTCCAGCACGTCCTATTTATTGTTGTGGTGAGGTTTAGATCCATAGAGCGTGTTGCTTGAGGGGATGAGGTTTTCTTTAGGTGGAGCATGTCCATTAATTCTGGGTTGGACATGGCTTTGTATGTCAGGCAGAGATCACCTCTGAGTTGGCGGTATGCAACCGAGTACAGCTGGAGTTTCTTCAGTCGAGCTGCATAGGGCATCAGTTTGAGGCCTGTGATCCTCTTGGTGAGGTACTTCTGTAGTCTTTCGAGCTGTTGCAGGTGTCTTGTAAGGTACATCCCAAATAGGGCATTGTACTCTATGATGGGTCTGATGAGTGATGAGTGAGGGGCACAATGACCTCTTTTGATCTGCATGTGAACCCTTTTGTGATTAGGTGGGCCACGTAGAAGGATTTTCTAACCACTATGGCAATGTGATTATCAAAGGAGAGCTTACTATCTACTTGGGTACCCAGATCCCTTATTACATCTTCCATATTTAGGGGACCACCATCTATGTGGTAGTTTGTGGGTACTTTGTTTTTTCCAAAGGGGATGACTATGCACTTTTTGGCATTTAGCTTGAGGCCATGATTTTGACACCAGGTATCCATCTCAGTGAGACCCTTTTGGAGGATGTCTGTGTCAGCCGGAGAGTCAATTATAATCCCTAGTTTGCAGTCGTCTGCAGATTTGGTCAGCCATAGTCCTCCTGTGCTTGCCTGTACCTCTGAGAAGTATATGCCGAACAGGAGGGGTCCTAGGACTGAGTCCTGGGGAACGCCACTTGTAATCGGTTTAGAGTCGGACCTAACTGCCACAACTCTCACCATGTGGATTCTGTCCATGAGCCAGTTGGCAACCCATCTTGTGACTTAGGGGTTTATGTTCAGTCTGGTGAGCTTGTCTATAATACCAGAATGGGGGAATGGTGTCGAAGGCCTTAGTGAGAGTGAGGTCTAGGTAGGCTGTGTGTACCACTTTTCCATTATCTATAGCCTTAGTAACTGTCTCAAAGAAGTCCACCAGGTTTAGGAGGCATGATCTGCCCTTATCAAAACCGAACTGGGAAGGGTCCAGTGTTTGGAGGTTCCCAGTGTCTCTGTTAATGAGTTCCATGTTGATGTGCTCCATAGCCTTGCAGACCAAGCTAGTCAGGCTTATAGGGTGATAGTTCCCAGGGTCTGTTGTGGCTCCACCTTTGTGGAGCAGAATAACCATTGCTGTGCGCCACTCTATGGGTACGTAGCCTGTGGAGAGGCTGAGTTTGAACAGTATGTTTAGGTGAGGGGTTAGTTTGTCTTTGAGCTCATGTAGGACACAGCCTGGGACACTGTCCAGTCCCAATGATGCTGTGTTTTTGGTTTTGGAGAGGGCTGTTTTAACCTGACTGTCTGTGATTTCAGGGACTCTACATTCTTCTGGTATGGTTATGGGCCCTTTTGGGGGTGAGAGGGGGGGTGAGGTTTTCGCTGAACCTGTCTGCCAGGATGTTGGCAATATTGGTCAGTTCAGTGTATTTTGTGCCATTCTGCACTAACTCCAAGCAGATCTGAGCATTGCCACATAGATTCTTGACATAGCTAAAGAATGCCTTGTGGTTATCTTTGGAGTTCTTGACAATTTTTCTTTCAAAGCTCGCCTTGGATGATTTTATGAGGGATCGTAGTTTCTTGCTGATACTGATTAGGGATGTCTTCCCTTCTTGGGATTTTACTCTTTTCTGTACTAGTTTCCTCCTTCTATTGTATAGCTTGTTTATGGCAGGAGTCCACCAGACTGGTTTCCTTTTCTTGGAGGAGTGAGTCTTGGTTTTGTTTGGGATGGCACGATCCACGCATTCTTGTAGGTGCCTGTAGACTGCATTAGTAAAGGATTTTGCAGCTTGGACAGCATTATCCTTCAGCATGGGGGCTTTAAAACTTTCCACCTCGGTCTTAAATAACATAAAGTTTGCTTTTGAAAAGTTTTTCATGGTGGTTTCCTTGTCCGGGGGTGGGGGCGGAATGTGGATATCCGAAGTGATTTGTTTATGGTCAGATCTAACCAGTGAGGGGTTGACCTTTGTGGAGCGGAATAACCATTGCTGTGCACCACTCTATGGGTACGTAGCCTGTGGAGAGGCTGAGTTTGAACAGTATGTTTAGGTGAGGGGGTCATCCATGTTGGTGATGACCAAGTCCAGTATGTTGTCACCTCTGGTGAGAGTGTTGACCAGTTGAACCAGGGCGTTTGAGTTTATAAATTCTAGGAAATGTTGGGCAAGGGAGTTAGTACTTGAACAGTTCTCCCAGTTAATGTTTGGGTAATTGAAATCACCCAATATTAGGGTGTTTGGTAGGACCTTTATGTTTCCTAGTGTTACCAGAAACACGGAATGGGGGTCCTGGGACATGGTGGGTGATCTGTAGCAAGCTACAATTTGAATTGCAGTTTTGCCCATTGTTAGTTGCACTTGGATGATCTTTGAAGCATCATGCTGTGCTACTAACTTGGAGGTGTGGGTATCCTTGATGAATATGGATACGCCCCATTCTTTTGTATTTCAGTTTGGGTTCTGTGGCTGAAATATATGGTATGAGTTGTAGCCTGGTAGTGCTGAGGTGTTCTTTGGAGCCTTAAACCAGGTTTCTGTTACTGCACATATATCGATTTTCTCCATACTGAGGAGTGCCTCGAGTGTGTGCATTCAGAGGTTTAGACTTCTGGCATTGAGTAGCATTACCCTCAGTTTTTTTGTTACTTGTGCTATTTACGGTAGTGGGTTTGTCTTTTGAGCCTTGCCTAAAAAAGGCACTATGGGGGTGGCAAGAGCCTTGGCCAGTATTCGAAAGCCTAAGGGTGACAGGTGCAAGCCATCTCTAGCGAAGCAGCGTGGCCTGTTGAGCATGTCATCCCAGGCAGACAGACACTGAATCCCCTTTGAATGACACCAGAAACTTATCCAAGTGTTGAAATTGAGAATTTTTTCTTTATACCGTGGTATCGTTCTTGGTGAGGGCAGGATGCTACTCAGGGTCAGGGTCATACCGGCCTGGGCTACGTGATCAGAGAGCTCTTCCATGTCTCTTTTCATGTAATCCAGGGAGGTATGGCTCAGGTCATTCACACTTCATATTTATCTTAGATACTTCACAGATATTTCAGTAAGAATGATTTGAAGCTGATTTTTGTAGATTTCTTGGCAAAAAAATGAAATTATGTGGATAATTAATTTAGGAGTCTTGTTTCCATCAGACTTTAATGACACGTATAGATTTTTAG
Organism: Protopterus annectens; assembly: GCF_019279795.1. NCBI lineage: Eukaryota > Metazoa > Chordata > Ceratodontiformes > Protopteridae > Protopterus > Protopterus annectens. Next base: position 1,290,259,933 of record NC_056735.1, read on the forward strand.
CACATTATTATTTTATAAAGATATTTTTATAGGCTAGACAGTGGTTTATTAATGTGCCATGAGATGACATTATTATACCAAATTTTCCAGACATTTACATTTATTGCATTTGTAGCAACTGGTTAGGAACATGCGAACATAGCAACACTATGGAAATAATCACAGGGGCCAAAACAGGCCTAGCCATACACACCTTTAAGTGGACACATTTAGACATTTTGCCACCCTTTATGAGTACTTACTAGTGCCTGCCTCCCAAATCAAGCAGACCTGTACATCAGAACCCTTGTGGAAATCTGTGCCTACCCATCCAATTATCAAGACTAGACTTAAAAGCAAAGTTGCACTTTGCTTGAACTGTAGGGGTAACTTATTCCATAGGGGTGGGAATACATTGAGTTAGGAAATTATCACTCCAGTGAGTCTTGTTTATTTGTTGGAATAATTTAGATCCATAGTATTGGTGCCAGAGCCACTGGGTTTGCAGGGAAATAGAAGGTTAAATAGGACCGGATCTATTGTGGTCAAAAAACTGAACCAGGTCACCTCAGAGCAGCCAGAAGATTTCTGGAAATAAGGGGAATTGTGTTAATTTTTTGGGTTAGTTGAAGTATTTACGGCTTTTCATTTTTTATTAAAAATGTGTCTGATAATTGAAGATCACAGTAGTAAGATGACATATTGGATCTTAAAGATATTTCTTTGGAAATTAACTGAGCCAGATAACAGGATTTCCTGACTATGATGGAAACATGACAATCAAATGAAGATAGTGTTGTCTTCATAAGTACCCAGATCTCTTATAAGTTTGAAAAGTAGCACCACTGATAACATAATAAGGAGGTAACAACCTTTTTTTACCAAACACTACTATGGTGCACTTTTGTGTATTTAGTTTGAAACTGTTTTCAGTACTCCATGTATGTGCATATTTCAGCCTTTTTGGAGAAGTTTAGTATAAGTGGACGAGAAGATAACAGTGCCAGCTTGTAATCATCAACAAATTTAGTCAAACATACTTCTGTAATACTGTCTTGGATGTCCGCAAAAGAAATACTGAACAGGAGGAGGCCCAGCACTAATCCATGTGGTACTCCCACTAGTTACAATTTTAAGTTTAGATATAGTGCCAGCAACTTTCACTACTTGGGATCTGTTGGATAGCCAATTTACAAAGCTGTCTCAAGATGTTTACTTCTGCATATATGAGTTCTGCTGTAATGCATTCTATAGTTTTGCATATAAGACTGGTGAAGCTGATGGCCCTATAATTACGTGCATCTATAAATATAAGGGGTCACCAGGCATCGGGAACAAATCCTGAGGCTAGGGTGAGGTTGAACAGTTTAAGTAGAGACTCAGGTAGTGCACACAATACTGATGAGAATGCAGCCTGGTATAAGTTCATATGCTTATAGGCAAGTACTAGGCTAGCTGCCTTAATGGGCCATTTTAAGCCTAGATAATGTCCCTCAAATCCTGTACCTTGTGTCTGTGAGGTAAATGTCTTAAACATTATACCAACCATTCCAATATATTATTAGGTCCCATAGGAACATTATTTTTAATCTTTGACAGGAATTCTAAGACTTGTTCCAAGGTGAATTCAGGAGAAACTAAACTTTCAGAGATACTGAGTTCAACAATATTGGCAGGTGGGATAAAGTTAGCACTAAATTTGTCTACTAATGTGTTGGCTATATTCTTGGGACTGGGATATGTGATATTATGGATTAGCTAAGTGCATCATTGAACATTATTTCCTAACTTCCTGACATGAATGTAAAATGATTTGTAAATTCTTTTAGTACCTGTAACAAACTTAAGTCGGTACTCTGTTTCACATTTTCTAATAGTGCTATTAAGTTTCTTGTTGACCTGTTTTGGTATGGTCTTGATGTGGGGGGTGGGGATTTCTTACAACTTTTTATTATTTTCCTTCTTTTGCAAAAGACAGTATCTAATCACAAATGTAAACTATAAAACAGTCTCTCTAAATAAGACTTGTATTACCCATATACGAGACTGATTCAACAGTTGTAGAATACTAGCAGAAATTATGAAACCTTTTACAATTAACAACTATTGCCTTCTCTGGGGTGCTCCCTGAATTTCTTCTTGAAGGCACTGCAGTCTTTGATGATACAAATGTTTTGGGGCTGGCTGTTCAACAAAATGGGTTCATCTCTGGAGGTGCAAGACTGTGAGATGACCGCTGTAAAGGACATGGCACCAATGCAATTTATTCTCAAGAAAAAAGAAGAGGTTCTTAGGGATGGACAATAATCACAAATGAGAAGGTTAACTGAGAAAGCGTTTAATAATAACAGAATGCTGGCAGTGACTGAAAGCCATCTGGCCTTGGAGAGGGACAAGCAGTGGTGTTTTCTTTCTGAAGAGAAGGAGATGTAGTGACAAATCTTATTCTCTAATGGAAGAGTTAGAGTGACTGTTGAAGACAGCTGATAAAGAATAGCACTAGACCAGACTCACAAAGCTCTTTAAAAAAATAATGACTTGTGGTGTGATGGGGGTATCAAACCTGCAAACAACCAGATGAAAACATTTCAGGCTGTACAACGTAAGAAACAGCTCTTTTCTTTGACTGAGAAACATTTACGCTCAGTCTAAGATTGATCAATGAAAGGGACCACTGACCTATAAAGGGGAGAGGTAGAAATAATAAAAAATAGGAAGTGAAAGAGTAGATAGCTTTGAACATTGGGGACCTGAAGGGCATTCCTGATTTGACAGCAGAGCACAATCAAGAAGTGCACTGACTGCTCAACAAATTGGGAGAACTGGAAAATGGGTCAAGACGGTCAATCCCCCACCTACTGGGTATTCAGGAAGGGAGACCAGGCAGGGAGTTAGGAAACCCATTGAGCGCCTTCTTTGGAGATTAGTTCCATCTACGCTAAGGAAAAGTGATAAAAATGAGAGAGTTCACAAATGGCTAGGAGAAAAGAATCCAAGAGATGCCTGAGCCACAACTTAGCATGACTAGATGCATAGAGATGAAAACTTATCATAACAGTAGGTGTTCGAATGATCAATGCACAACAAAGTGGATGACCTGGAAAACAGGTCTAGATGGTCAAAAATCCATGAAATAGATATTAAAGAAGGAAGACTGGGTGGGGAGTTAGAAAACATGTTGAGTGTCTTTTTGATTCCATCAAGGTAAAGGAAAAGTGATTAAAAATGAGAGATTTCACAGAATGGGTAGGATGGCTTATACCCTGCTATGGATATAACAACTGGTCAACTTCCAAAGCTTTGCGGCACCTTCAATGTGCCCAAACCATTAGGTAGCTCAAGCTGAGCTGTCTAAAAAGATAGGTTTGGACACCAAGCCCTTCAGAACTTTCATGCTAATTGAGAGAGGGTTACTGAGCCCGAAGAGGACATAGCTAGGACCAAAAATATATTTGTCCACCCTCACAAAACAACAAACTCAAGAAACTAAGGGGGATGGAGGGAGGGAAAGGCTAATATAGCAGCAACTATTCAAACATCTACTGTTATGGCTAAAGTTTACTTACACAACTGTAGCATTTTCATCATTTTTATCACTGCTGCAGTAACCTAAGCCATACTGGTTTACTACCCTAGCTTACAACATTGGGAGGTTGAAGGGGAAGGGTCCAGGGGCTCCTGGAGAATGGTTCTAACAAAGCCAAATCTAGACGTAGAGAAAAAAAATCAGGCTACTAGCACCTTGTAAAAGTATGCACAGAGGATCAAGTTGCTAATTCTGGAGTACTTCTAGAATCCAACTTTTTCCAGAAATCCATAGACAAAGCCAACAACCTGGTAGAGTAAGTTCTGACCCTGCTTAGAATACTTTTGTTGTGGTAAGAATACCTAAAGGTAATAGTCTGAGGCAACCATTTGGGAATAATCTGTTTTGACACAAGTTGTCCCTTCTTACCTTCATAAGAAATGAAGAACCAATCAGAAGTTCTGATTCTGTTTGGTCAATATAGTACCTGAGTTTTCTGTGGACCTCCAAGGTATGGAGTATCCTTTCTCCATCATTTTGGGTTCAAGAAAGGAAACAGGGAGATGAACAGTTTGGTTTAAAGTAAACTGAATACCACTTTAGGCATAAAAGAAGGATAAGGTTTCAATGATACCATGTCTCTGTGGAAAATGAAATAGGATTGACTTTCCATAAGAGTGTCCAACTCAGATAATCTTCTTGCAGAGGTCAGAGCAATCAGTAAAAGAGTTTTTCATGTTAAGAACCTCAAGTCAGCCTGATGAGCTGGTTCAAATGGAGCAATAGTTAGCTTCTCTAATACAAAATTAAGATTCCAAGGAGGAGATACTGGTTTTCCTGGAAGTCTCTTATGCAAAACCCATATTAAACACATTTTCACATGAGAATGCATAGAAAGAGGGATCCATGGGCAGAGATGCTGAACTGGCCAACAAATGAACCTTGATAGAGGAATAAGAAAGGCTATAGGATAGTAACTCACACACCAACTAGAAAACATTTTCCATTTGCTAATATATGATTTTCTAGTAGCCGGTTTTCTTACCTCCCTTAGTACTGGCTGCATTTCTTCGGTAAACAGACCCTTAAAGGGAATTAACACCCTGTCATCCAGGCAGTCAGCTGACATTTTTTTGGGATTAGGATGTAGCAAACACTTCTGTTAGTGTCCAAGTAGATCTAGTCTGTGATGGAGCTTGTGGTAATTGCCCCTGGCCATTTCCAAAAAGAAGGGAGAACAACTGTTACAAGGGTCATAAGGGAGTCACCACAATAACCTCAGGGGATTCCTTCTGAATGTTTAGAAATACCCTGTGGGAAGTTGGAGAAGCATACAGGAACATTCCTGTCCAAGGAAAAGAAAAGGTATCTGCTTTTCAGGCCTTCTTCTATGGAGTCCTAGAGTAGAAAGTTGCCAGCTGATTGTTCTGAGAGGAGACAATGAGGTCTTTTTGAGGAAGTTCCCATAAATAGCTCATGAACCCCCAGTTCTAGTTTCCATTTGTTAGGGTTTGCCTTTGTCCTGCTCAGTTTGTCTGCCATACAATGTCACTGATGAAATGTAGAATTCCTGTAGAGTGAAATTGCACTCTAAAGCTATATCCCAAGCTAACATTGCTAGTCTGCATAGGGGATAAGACCTGATATACCACATGACTGTGATATTGTCTGTAACAACTTGAGGATGTCCAGTAGACCAATGTGATTCAGAGAGTTGAGTGCCTTGAATAATGCAAGCATCTATTTTATATTTATGTGCGTGTGTCTGCCCTTGTTGTCTTGAGATACCTTGCAGTTTTATCCCTTCTGACACTGTTCCCCAAGCAAAGTCCAAAGTGTATGTGGTAAGACCTGGATTTTAGTACATTTGCTGTCTTCACCAAGTGATTTCTCTTGTAATAAATCCCAGAACTGAAATTTGAAAAGATAATAGGTGGTGGTGCTGGGAATAGACTTCAGATACCATTGTAAATTTCTCATGTGGAATCTTGCCAGGAGAATCATGAGAATTGTAGATGCCATGAGACTACAAATCCTGAGGTATTTCCTTGCATAAAATGAAGTCTGAGTGGAAAACCACTGAAACAGATTTGGATGAAAAAGCATCTTTCCTAAACAGAAAACCAAATTTAAATAATAAATATTAAAAGTATTATTTATTGGATGGTGCAGCGGTGCAGCAGTTTGCATTGTCACCTCACAGCAAGAGGTTCTCTGGTTCAATTCTCAGCTGAAGTGCCTTCTGTGTGGAGTCTGCATGTTCTCCCTGCGTTCATCTCTGGGTTATCTGGTTTCCTCCCACATTACAAAGACATGCTTCTGGAGCATTTCTCCCTGGGCCTCCGCTGAAAATTGGCTCATTCCAAGTTGGACTTTCCTGGTAAACAAATGTTAAATACATAAAAGTGGAAGTTTTTCTCTAAAGGGAACTACACAAGCTGACAGCCGATCCTTGAAAGCCTGCAGAGGAGTGTTCTCTTTGGTGCCAGGAAAGCTCAGAGGGGCTTGATGCCCAAACCTATCTTTTTAGACAGTTCAGCTCGAACTGTCTAACAGTTTAGGCATGTGTAAGGTGCCCTGAAGCTTTAGAAGCTTAATGGCTGTTATATCCCTGGCAGGATATAACCACAGACAGTTATGAGAATCAAACCCCTGAGATATTCCCTTGCAGTGACCAGAGCTTGAGTTGAAAACCTTAGAAACAGATCTAGATCTAGATCTATTTTTTTCCTGTGAAAGAAAAGCTATTTGAACTAAGGTGTCTAGCTGACACTCCAGGAACACAATTCTGGTTGAAGCTGTCACAAAATACTTTTGAATGTTTTCTTGGAATTCCAGCTTGTGTAAGAGATCTCTTACCCACATACGAGATTCCTGACGCTTTCAAAAAGACTCCACAAAGATAAACAAGCCATATAAAGATGGAAAAATGTGGATACACTGAAGCTTGCAATGTGTTATAATTAGAGCTAGGCACTTAGTGAACACTTTTGGAGCAGTGGATAGTCCAAAGGGTAAGGCAGAGAACTGATAATGTGATCCAGACTCACAAAACCTTAAGAAACGCCTGAAGTCTGGATGAATAGGAATATGATGATGTACATCTTTTAAATCTAGTGTTAACCAGAAATGTAGATGAGGAAGAAGAGATAACAGGTTGTGAAGTGACATAATTCGATTCTTGGCTGGGGTGCCTTCTGTGTGGAGTCTGCAGATCCTTCCTGAATTCATGTGAGTTTTCTCTGGGTGCTCCAGTTTCCTCCCCTATGCAAAGACATGCTTCTGGAGCATTTCTCATAAACAGGTTTAGATTCAGAACTGGTCTCTAAACATTTTTTCTTTGGCACAAAAATATCCTTGAATAAAATCCTTTCCCAGCTTAGAAAGGAGAAACTGGTTCCATCACTCATTGGGAAAGCATGTGTTGAAGAACATTGGGAAATAAAGGAGTCTGGTCTGGTGGATTACCCCGGAAAAGTGAGATTTCTTCCCACCGCCACCTATAACTTGAATGATCTTCAGAGCCCATTTGTTTGAGACTATATGTTGCCAAACAGAAAAGGAGAGATTCAGACTATCTGGAAGAGGAAAAGGGACTGCCAGTGTGGGAGGGGTTGGGGGTGGGGAACAAGGTCCCTTAAACAGTCATTCTGACTTGTTGGACTGCCCTTGGTTGGGGGGGGTGTTTCTGACTTATTTTTGGAACTCCCTACCATTTCTCTTTAAACGTCTATTTACCCACATTTTGTTGAGACTGTTTTTTGATTAATTTATTTATTTATCCATCTATTTATTTTTGCCAAAATTGGACGAGGGGTTAGGGGATCAATTAGTAATTTTGGAAAAGGAAGGTTGAAACATCTTAGAAATTCCCTTTATCAGCATATCCCTTTCATCATACATTTTTGCATCAGAGGAACTAAAAACTATTTTCTACCCAAAGAAAATTAAAAATGTCATTTTTCACTAATCTGTGAGGTTCTGAAAATGCATCTAGGCAAAATCCTCAAAACAGTGCCTGTGGCTATAGCCCATGAAGAAGTAACAAATGAGTCATATGCACACTATAAACACTGAATAGTGATTTATAAAATGGAAGAAACTAAATTATTTAAAGATTTTTTTCTCACTAGAAGAAACTGCATGTAAAACATTTCTTATGCTTTCACAATTAGTCAGAAGAAACTTTAACATATGAGCCTAACAATTCAAAATTCTGAAAAATCAAAGTTGTAGAAGTATACAGTTTTTCCCATACATATCAATAATATTCCCATTCTTGTCAGAAAGAGTAGGCTTGGAATTAACTAAGTGTTCAGCAGCAGTAGGATTAACTAAAGCTATAGCTGCTGGGTCATGATTGGGAAGAGTGTATACAGGCATAAAAGACTGAGGAACATTATACATTCTACCTTTTTAGGGGCAGCAGGCTGAATATCAAGAAAACTGCAGGCAGTGACACACACACACACACACACACACACACACACACACACACACACACACACACACACACACACACACACACACACACACACGTCCTCCAATGCTAACAGAACTAGAAAAATTGAGAAGGTTCTGGAAATTCCTTCTGTAACAGATCATAGTATTTTCTGAGGTTTGGTCAGAGAAACCTCAGTGTACTCCCAATGAAAACAGTGGCACATTCTGGAAATAGTTTCACAGAAAAAGAAATCTCCACAGGGAGAATCCGAAACTAAGCTCTCATCTGAGGCTGAATCATTAACTGAGGAGAAAACCTTGCATATATCCCTTTGTCTTCCTGTCTAGATTCAGAATCTTAAACCTTTTCAGGAACAGAGGTATCCATTTTTTCTTTTACCAAAAACACCTATATGAAGAATCACTAGTCTGAATTAAACCTCATTCTAGACTCAGTAAACTGTTCCTGTCTAAGGAAATTTGAGGAGGAGTAGATACATGTTTAGTTTTCTGTGCCTTTTAGACAGGAAAAAAGGAGCCAGTCATTTTATTAATGGCAGCAGGAACTTCTGTATGGATGGGCACAATATTCTGACCAAATAGGGAAGCCTTCACTGTTCCTTCTCCTAGGACTGACAAAAGTGGCTTTCCCCTCACCCGCTGAGGGAACCCCAAAAAACACAGAGGACATGGCTAACCCTTCGACCATAGTGGCCATAGGTGCTATACCAGAGGGATATGGGCAAAAGATGAGTGTTCTAGAGAACAAGCTATGGCTCATGGTCCTCCAAAGGGGCCAAAATGCATATTAATGTCCTGAAATGAGAACTGTTCTCCTAGTGTTGCAAGCCTTTTAAGATACCCTCCCAACTAGGACTGCTGTGATTCAGATGGACAATATTTCAGTAGTCTGGTACATCAACATACAAGGGGATCCAGATCTTACCCTCTTTTTGGAGAAGCTATGAGAGTTTGGCAATGGGCAATCTCTTCCCTTCACTTTCTAATGACAATGCACATCCCAGGGAAATCCAGTGTGATTGCAGACCGGTTAAGCAGATCCAGTTTTATGTCTCATGAGTGGTCTTTCAATGTCAACATGGTGGAGAGAATTTGCCATCAGTGGTGCCAACCACGCTGTAATCATTTTGCCTCTCCCCTTAACAACAAATACAGCAGGTACTTTGCCCTGATCCCAACACTGGGGGAGTCACCAAGAGATGCTCTATTTCACTCTAGGACCCCCCCCAGTCTACTTTATGCTTATCCTCATTACCCCTCATTCCCAAATTTCTACATAAAGCATCTCATTTGAAGAGGACGGTTATCCTCATTGCCCATTATTGGCCTCATCAGATTTGATTTCCCTTCCTCAAGCCTCATTTTCTACATCCATTGTGGATTTTGGATCCAACTCCAGCCCTTCTGTCTCATCCAACAGGCATGACTCACCTAGACTTAACAGGCCTCAAGCTGACCATATGGATTCTTCAGTCTTGTTGATTGTTAGACAGCCTAGGCTCTCCTCCCCATCCATCACATTTTATTATCTTCCCATAAATCTTCCTCCAGAAAGATTTATAAGAGTAAATGGAAAAGATTTGTTCTTTGGGCCCTAAGCAAAAACTTAGACCCCTTTTTCATCACTGATTTTGAATGTCATTGACTTTTTAGCCACAATTTTCAATGAAGGTGCTAGTTCTTCAACTATTAGAGTCCAATTAGCAGCCATTTCCAACTTCTATCTGGGAGTAAATAATTCTACCTTAGCTTCCTCTAAATTTTGCAAAGCCTCTGTCAGAGGAACCTTTTTACTTGGACCCTCATTAAAAGGTCCTATCCCTCCTTGATATTTAAACATTATGCTTCAGGCCTTGACTCTGCCTCCCTTCGAACCTTTCGGGCTAAATCTGACCTAAAACTTTTGCCTTGGACAACTGTATTCCTAGTTGCTATTACATGTGCCAGAAGAGTGTCTGCACTTCAAGCTTTGTCCTCTAAACCTCCTTATTGATTTTTTTTACAAGGATCGGGTTTCTTTTAAAGTCATCCTTTTTACCAAAGGTAGTTTCTGAGTCTAATATTAATCAGGTTATTAATCTCCCAGTCTTCTTTCAAATTTCTCAAACAAAGGTGAGTATAAGTTACATTTACTGGATTTGTATGGACAGCTATGTTTCTACCTTCACAGAACTAATGATCTAAGAAAGTCCAAACAATTATTTGCTTCCTTTTCTGATTCCAGACTAGGCAAACCAGTGTCTAAAGTTACTCTGGCCAAATGGTTAACTGGTTGTATTACCTTTGTTTATCAAAAAGTGGATTTATCTTTACCAAAACCACCTAGAGGCCTCTACACCAGGTCTATAGCAACTTCATAAACCTTTTTGACTAGAAATTCCTTGGATGATATTTGTGCAGTTGCAATTTGAGCTAATCCTCATACCTTTGCTCATTGCAAACTGGATCTGGCTTCTGGGAGAGGAGCAGCCTCTGGCTCAGCAGTTTTCCAGAATATCCTTCCTTAGAGTCTTCCTAGGATTTAGGTAGCTTGGGACTCTGTCACAACAGTTGAGGAATGAATGAAAATGACAACATCATAATAAAAAGTTATGTACTCATCAGAACTGTTCATCTGTGTTGTCCATTTTTATTCTTCCTTAACTTCCCACCCATCTACCCCCTTCTTAATTTATTTTCTGAGAGATCAAAGAGTGCTATAGGAACCTCTGCTCCTTGTTTTGAGCTCCTCCTTCTGGTCCTTTCTAACTTTTTTTTGTTCTGTTAGCCATATGGGTAGCAAACTAGATATGAGGTACATTAGGTTGGTGGGGCATTATGGGTAAAGGGAGGAGCTCAACAGTTCAAGAATCATATGATCTGGAAGTAGCAGCTGAGTTATGTCAGAGTAACGGATCCGAACCCCAACAGTTGATGAAGAATGAAAATGAACACCACACATTTAACGTTATGGTGAGTACATAACTTTTTATTTCACAAGTGATAAATGTTTTCCAGAAAGGGTTGACACAGGCAAATAACTTGTTTCAGAGCCATGGACTAAAAGCTAAATTCCAAGAAATGCATAATAGTGTCCTTCGAGAAGTCATCCATCCATGGAAAATATATTGACAACACACTCCTAAGAGATGATCCAGTAGTCAGGGACTTGAGGACACACAGACAGTAATCTAGCCTTTGACCATCATGCGTCTAGATTAGTGAGGAAATTATTCTATGTTGTACAAATTATAAACAAAGGTTCGACATCTAGGTCCAAGGAGGTCATTGTTCCCCTGTATTCAGCATTCATCAGATGTATCATTGAGTACAATGCCCCATTTGGTATTTACCAAACCAGGCACATCCACAAATTGGAAGTCCACAGAGATTCCTCACTAAAACAATACAGGGGGTAAGTAACATGTCCTTTTAAGGCCGCCTCATGGCCCTATCCCTGTATTTTGTCTCCTACAGGCTGTCGAGGAATGATGTATGCCTGGCATACAAGACATTGTCAGACCCCACCCACATGGACTTTCTGCATATCTGCAAAACAAACAGTACCAGAATTACCCATTCTAAAGACATAAACCTTGCCTATGATGGAAATAGAACCTGCTGTGGATACAGGCATGTGTCCCAGAGATCACCCCTTCTCTGGAACAGGCTCCTCATCCATGTGAAGCAGAGTTCCTCCCTAACTCAATTCAAGTTTAACTTGGACAATTGGAATTGGAACTGGAAATTCGTACCTGGTTTGGAACCTATGGCTCTAATTTACACAGGCAGCCTGTATAAGGTTCATCTCTCAGACTCCTATTTGCACTTATCAAGGGTACCAGAACTTCTCAGAGATTTGGGATGCACGGCTAGGATTAAAAAGGTCCTTGTGGTCAGTAGCCTAGTGCACACCTATGAACCTATATAATGGGGCCATGTAACAATTATAGAGTAAATTATTGATGGAACTTTCCTTGAGAACCATTCTATGGATCAAAAATCTGTCGAAGAAAAACTAAATGAACAGCTACAATGCAGTCTGCAAGCCCTTTGCATCCCTCCACACCTCCACACACTTAAATATACTAACTCTACAATTGCACAACAATGAGTAAGTAATAAAGCTCCAAACCCGAACAGTTATTTGATTGCTGCTTACAGACCCACACATACTCAGTGTAAGTCCTCATTGGCCAGTTATTGCCAATTGAAATGCAATCAACTAGTGGGTACACTGACAAAACTACAGGAAACCCATGCAACAGAATGCGATCATCTTTTTTGGGGGGGCACTGCAACAGTAAATTAAAACATTTCAGATTACACACCTCATGTGCTTTTCTTTCCAACCAGAATTTTCCTCTGTTATCTTCATATCCCTATGAAGGCCTTTACTGGCTTATGTTCTGTTCTTGTCTTCATTCAGTTCTTGCATCAGTGCTGGAGTAATTTCATCAGCATAGTGGTACATGCTCATCACTAAATCATGATTGTGATATTCAGCTGCCTCTTTTGAATACCACAAGTTTTTTTTTCAGTCTTTCAGCCCTTTTTTAAGGAAGACTGGACACCATGGAGCTTGGTAAGAAAGAAGAGAAAAGGGTAACACACTAAAGGTGAATCATAAAATTTGTAGGAAAAAAGCTGAAAAAGATGTAAATCATCTGGCTCTAAATGTACCTCTGAAAGCAGTACTAATGTTCAAATGACATGTGGTCATCAACAAAAGTATCAAAGCTCTCCTCAATAACCATGGTGGCATCAGAAAATAAGACCTCAGCAGCACCCTTTCTATAGTTACATTTGCATTCTGTGTGATCACAGCAGTTTTTGGGGTCACAGCTGTGGATGAACTTAGCACTTCAGCTGTTAACAAAGCAAGGCCCACCATGAGTGCTTCTAATTTGTTTGTTGTATTAATGCAGCCTTCTGTTGATTCTAGGATTTTGAAAGGTGAGTGCTGCAGGAGAGTGTATGAAGCTTAAAATAAAACATTAGACCTGTATCATTACCTTTGTCAGACTGACATTATTGATGGACTATAGAGATGTGAACTTTAAAAATCAAGAAGAAGGTGGTAAATGCAGGAAAAGACCACTAGTAAATCAAATAAGTCCTGCAAAATGAAGAGTTGTAAAACTAGAGCTCCAAAGTGGACCAAGTTTTCTCACTTCATTGGTTTCTAGAGAAACACTTTTGAGCAGCAGAAAAATGAACACCTACAGCAGACAGGGCCTTCCCCCTCTTGATCACACCTGCAGAGTGTGTCTTTTACTTTGGGACTAAAAAGAGATGTTCCAGCAAAGGGTGCATTGACGGAAAAAGGCTTAAATGGTTTCACACAATCACACAAACGTATCCAGGCATGTCTCCAAATGGAAATGCCTGAACCCACTGCCCATGAGGTGCCTTCTGCAGCATGTGAAATTAACCTCATAGACAAACTAGATACTGATTGGCAGGTATCAATCTGAAAGGAAAATATATTTCCTTCCTCAGAGGACATAGACTGCAAAAGAGATTGGTAAGCTCCTTGATCAAATCTCTCTGAAATCTGGCAAGATGTGCCAAATAACTCAGTGACCTAAGTGGGAAGGTCACTGAAGCATAGTCATTCTTCCCAAACCTGTTCAGCACCCTAGACTCCGTTAGGAGGTTGGACAGAGGAACTCTGTTCCACTACTTCCTTTCTTATGGCTGCTGCAACATCCATGGCATCAACTGTTACTACTTTACTCCAGTGTAAATGGTCTTTTGGAGGTGCAAAAATCCTATCTGGTCTCTCAGGAATTGGCTTGATGATGGCTGGTTCCTTCCACACTCACCAAGAGACCAGATCTACAAGATTATCAGCCAGGGGAGTCACCCAGGAGGGAAATTGATCAGACATGAAAGCCTTCAGAAACACTGATTCCTCTTGGGAAGAGTTATCGGGAGACCAACCACCTCTTTGTTTAAGGAGTTCCAAGATATCTCCAAAGGAAACATTATCAGGTGGTGATTTGAAGGACTCCTCCCCCTTATCAAAATCAGTGTCCTCAGTGAGAGACTCCTGTAGTGAGCCTAAGTGCCTCCTCTTGCATGTTGTCATCCAAGGGACATCCTCAGTGGGATGCTCCAGGGAAGTATCAGAAGAGATAACAATACCCTGATGAGTGAACTGGAGACTAGCTTGGACTGGCTATGCTGGTGTAAAGGATGATTGAGACTCAAGATGCAAAACAGAATGGGACAAGGAAGTCTGATCAAGATGCAAAACAGAATGGGACAAGGAAGTCTGATCTGAAGAGGACAAGGTCGTCAGTTCTCTAGGTATAGAGAACTCCCTCCACTGCCTTGAAAGCTGAGTACCTAAGGGAAGCAGAAACCAACAGATCCAACAATGGACCATTTTGCATCATCAGCTTCCATTGCCACAAAGGCACTCTTCCCAAAGAAGGAGTCAGATCTGAGCTATCTAACTCTGAGGCTCCAAGGGGAGGAGATGGCTCTGAAAGCTTTGAAGTCCACTCCAACTCCCCCCAGTCAAGGCACCGATGTTTCAATTCTGAGAGTCTTCCGGCTCTGAGGTGCTCAGTGCTGGTCAACTCAGAGAAACCATCACAGTCAAAGAAACAATGATCTTCAGATCCAATGAAGATGCCCCCAAGGATTTTGGATGTGACAGCTACAAAACCAAAGGATAGATCAGAGAAAGAGAAGTCAAAAGTGGTGTAGCTGCATGGAGGTTCTCAAGACCCAATGGGGTTAGTGCCGAAAGGACTCCCATTTGAATCTGCATTGTGAGAAATTTCCTCCATCATGTTATCAACATCTTCTAGGGAATAGGGTCCAGGATCATGGAGACAAAGCCATTGAAGAGAGCCTAGAATGTCTTCTGAGTGATTGCTCAAGGAATAGAGACAGCAACTTGGAAGAGATAGGCTCCACTGATAAAGGATGAGTATGGATCTGTGGGGGATCTTTCAGTTCGCTGTTTTGGAACTGAAGTGGTCAAATTTGACTTTTTCAAAAGTTTTGCCGGTGGCTCCAATGAAGGAGCCAAAGTTAAAGCCAAGGTGGAAGGATGATCAGGAGACCTTTTATGCGACTACTTGTCCTTGGCAACAGTCGCCCTTTTTGTCTGTTTTTTTAGGGGGCTAAGCCCCAGCAACTGAAGGAGAGGATTTGGAAGGTAGAAGGCCTCTCAGAATGAGTTTGTTTTGCCTATTAATTAAGGCTCAAGAATTAAAGCCTGGACAAATGTCGCATTCCACATCCAAGTGATTTCGATCTAAGCAGTATACACATTCCCAGTGGGCACCAGAATTTGATATCTTGTGCCCACAGGAAACATTTTTTTAAAGCTGGAAGGCTTATCTGACATTTTAAGCAAATAGGATAAATTTAAAATGCTATAACAGAGGAATATTTAAAAAATATAAACAGGAAGAATTGTTTTTATAAAGGGTGTGACACCCGTGCACTGGCCCAGCAATCAAGGAACCTCAATCCTCACCACTAACACTAGTGAGGGGTGTCCATATAGGGAAAGGATAATAAATACACACACAGTAAAGTACAATTTCCCTTAATTAAGAGCACACAGAGATCAGTCAGTCTGGGACTGGTTTCTCCCTTTCTGTCCAGGTCTCTAATAAGACTCCACACTGGCACAGCTATAGGGTCCAGATCTCAGCCTAGTGGGCAAGCTAAAACCTCCAGCATCCTCTCTGTCCAACCAGTGCTTCGTGTTCCTGCCCAAGTAGCGCACACACACACACACACACACACACACACACACACACACACACACACACACACACACACACACTTTGAGATAAGAGTTATATACAACCACACAGACACTCCTGGGGAATGCTGGCACAGGTTCTCCAGCAGTGCCCCTTTTCTGCTCAGTCTAAAAGGTAGTATCAGCTGCCACCACCCACTAATATCAGCTACTCAAAGGCCCTTCTGAAAAGGTGTCCAATTATTACTGTGCAATATTAGTATCCAAATGATGTGTGACTGAACAGTTAAGGTTTATCAGAGTGACTTGGTACAGTATCACTATATACATGCAATGTACTCTTAGAGCTTAAATTATCTCTACACAATACAGCCACATTTGAAAGGTTTAAAATATTTAATAATAAATAATAAAAACACAAGACAATTCTTCTTACTACACAGTGCCAGTCAAGAGTTCAGAGATCACAGAGAAATACTTAAAAGAATACAGTAGAAAAGTTCTGACATCCCAGAAAACAAACTAGTCCAATCTTCCTATTTCCTAGCTATATCTAAGAGAAAACACAGTTCAAAATAACTTACATATGGAGCAAAGCAGTGCCGGTGATGTTAGATGTTCTCAAGACAAAATGCTCTCAGCTCTCTGCTTCTCTCTCTTTAAAGTGATAACACAGAGCTGCTTCACATGACATTATTATTCACACTTCTCTGGTGTTCCCAGGCTAACAGAAATGACATTTACATTTTTACACCTGGTCAGACACCAGAGCAATAAAGGACATTTATACATGCACATTCTAGCCATTAACTCTGGTCTTAAAGCAATAGGCAGGATACCTCCCTCTAGACATATTGGCTCTGAATTTTGACATCAAATAATTGACTTATCAGCTTTGTTACAGCAGAGTGCATTGTTGTTACATTTTTGCAGTTCAATATTCAATTCAGTCTTTTCACATTTAAGAGAACAAGCCTGTGGCTTACATTATTATCTACAAAATTCTATCTGACTATGCTGGCAGCCTTTACCTATCTTTAAACATCCCCCCAGAGAACCCAAGCTAGTTTTTCAAGTGCCCCTTGATAAACATTGCTTGAGAAGGTTAGGTCTATCTGAGAATACCTTACTCCATTTCCTGTCTTGAGAGCCCATCTGCGTTGGCATTGCTAAACCCACTGTGGTGCTGCACTGACATATATGCTTGCAAGCCTAGGCTCCATCTTAGCAACTTGGCATTTTGCTGGCTGGCTCTGTTGTGTAACCATGTTAGGGGGTTGTGATCTGTCACTACAGTGAATTTTCTTCCATACAGATAAGGCTGAAGTTTCTGCAGTGTGCACACTATGGCTAGACATTCCTTTTCTACAGCTGCATTGCATTCCTCTTTGGGTTGGAGCCTATGACTGAGATAAACCACTGGGTGCTCTTCTCCCTCTGAAGAAATCTGGCTAAGTACAGCCCCCACCCCATGGTTCAATGCATCCACCTTCACAACAAATTATTTTCTGCAATCTGGACTGGCTAACACAGGGGGTCCTCCCAAAGCTTCCTTAAGCTTCTGGAATGCCTACTCACATGCTGGGGTCCACACTACCTTATCTGGCCTGTTCTTCCTTGTCAGGTCTGTGAGGGGAGCAGCTATGGTACTATAACTGGGAACAAACTTTCTGTAGTACTCTGCTGTCCCTAAGAATACCCTCACATGCTTTTTGGAAACAGGTGCAGGCCATGCCTGAATGGCTTCTACTTTGGCAGGTTCTGGCCTGATCTTACCACTCCCCACTCTGTCCCAGGTAGGAGACCCCATCCATACCCACCTGACATTTGCTAGGCTTAATGGTCACTCCTGCCCTTTGTAGTCTGCCAAGCACATCCCTGACATGCCTAAGGTGCTCTACTAGGTAAGCAAGGGCAAACCCTCCTGCTTTCACTAGGATATGATCTACCAGAACTCTGGAAAGTTGCTGGGTCATTTTTCATCCCAAAGGCCATCTTTGTGAACTCATACAAGCCAAAAGGAGTAACAAAAGCTGACCTCTCACTAACACTGGAAGTCAAGGGCACCTGCCAGTAACCCTTGGCAAGATCAATGGTTGTAAGATACTTAGCCCCACCCAGCTGCTCTAGGGCCTCATCTGTCCTAGGCATGGGGTAAGCATATGATTCTGTGTGACTATTTAATTTCCTGTAGTCCACACAGAACCTGGAGCTGCCATCCTTCTTTGGCACCAGCACCACTGGGGTAGCTCAGGGACTGTTGGACTCTTGAATTATCCCTAGTTCCAACATTTCCTATATCTCTTCCCTCACAGGCTGTATGACTCTCTCAGGCACCCTATAAGGGGCTTGGCTTATAGGCCTTTGGGGTCCTGTATCCACCTGGTGCTGCACTAGGTGGGTGCACCCTGGTTTTACAGTGAACATGTCCCCAAACTCCTGTAACACTGCTCGGATTTCTTGAACCTGGGTAGGAGATAGCTGCTGGGACATTTCTACCCCTTCCGTTGAGGTCAGTCCGAGCCTCACTGAGGAGATCAGTCACCAGATCTCCCTCAGACTCCTCCTGCAATCCACTGGAAATGCTCAAAATAAGGGCCTCCCTATCATGGTAAGGTTTTGTCATGTTAACATGGTACAATTTGTGCCACTGCCTCCTGCCTAGCAGTTCCACCATGTAGTTAACATCACTTACCTTTCTTATCACTTTGTAGGGTCCCTCCCAAGCTGTTTGCAGCTTGTTGTGTTTGACAGGAATGAGAACCATTACCTGCTGCCCCACAGCATACTCTTTAGTTTTAGCATTCCTGTCATACCACACCTTTTTCTGTTGTTGGGCTTCTGCCAGGTTCTCCTGGGCCAAGCCCATGAGTTCCCTGAGCCTTGTCCTGAGGTTTAGGACATATGCCACAACAGACACCTTGTGAGGTTCCCACTCAACTTTCCACTCATCATGAATTAAATCTAGAGGTCCCCTCACCCTATGCCCATACAACAACTCAAAGGGTGAAAACCCTGTGGATTCCTGGGGAACCTCTCTGTAAGCAAACAGATGGAGCAAATATTTGTCCCACTCCCTCTTAAACTGGTCTGCAAATGCCCGTAGCATGGACTTGATTATAAAGTTTAACCTCTCAACAAGACCATTAGTCTGGGCATGGGAGGGGGTGGTCTTCAGGTTCTCCACCCCACAGGACTTCCACAGACAAGCCAGCAGGTCTGACATGAAATTGGCACCTCTGTCGGTCAGTATTTCTTCTGTGAAACCTATCCTGCTGAAAATCTCTAACAAAGCATTTGCCACCTTTTCTGCCTCAATGGAGGACAAAGCCACTATCTCAGGGTATCTTGTTGCATAATCTACTACCAGTAGGATATACTTTTTCCCTGTGGAACTTGGGGTACTCAGAGGCCCCACAATATCCATAGCTACCCTTTGAAATGGCTCCTCAATCACAGGCAAAGGCATCAAAGGAGCTCTCATCTTGTCTCCTGCCTTGCCTACCTTTTGGCACTGCTCACAGGTCCTGCGGTACCCTGTTATTTCTCTGGAAATTCCAGGCCAACAGAAGTTCTGCATAATATGTCTCGTTGTACATTTTATGCTCATATGACCTGCAAAGGGAATATCATGAGCTATGGCTGGAAGCGCCAGATGGTAGGATATAGGCACTACCAACTGCTGCAACCTCTCACCTTCTCTCCCTCCCTCAGGGGTCCACTCTCTCTACAGTAATCCTTTTTTCCAGTATAAAGATTCCCCCTTCCCTTGAGAATCAGGTGCCTCACTAGCTACCTGCCTCAGGCTTTGCAATGTAGGGTCTGAGAGCTGAGCCTGTCTCAACTCTGTCTTTGTAACCCTTCCCAGCTCCCCTTCCACAGGAAGTCTGGCATCCACTGACAGTGGTGCCTCACTGCCAGCTTGGGTTCTTACTCACCTCTACCTTTGCAGTCACTCTGTCCAAGGGAACATCAGTACACACAAGCAGGTGTGGCTCACCTTCAGTCTCACTGCTACAGCATAGCTTCCTCCCTGAAGTAACCACCTCACCAGTCCTGGCTGCAAGTATGCAGTCTGTCTGGGTCTCCCCCAGTCTACCAGACACACATGCTTGTCTCCAAGCCTGACTGTGTATAACTGCATGAGAGCATGGCATTGCATCATCCAAATCCTTCTCTATCAGGACATCTGCAGGATGGTAGTTTGGAACCCCTGTTGTCTCAAGACAATCTACTATTGGCATTTTGTCTTTCCCACTTACTATCTCTCTCACCTTATGTTCTTCACCTTGCCTCCATAGACATTTGTATGCCACATGGCCCCACTGGTTGCATTCAAAATATTTAACCCTAGGTCCTGGATGTGTACCTGGACTTGTGGCTTCCCCTGCTACTGTCAGATTCTGTTGGGGTAGTCTGTGCTGCCCACCATGGGTTCCTTTAGACTCATGAGCAGTACTAGGGGTTCCTTTCCTGTGCAGGGATGCCCTGCTTGCTAGGTATAGATCTCCCTTCTTCCCCAACTAATCTGAAGTAGCACATTGTCTATCAGCTAAACAGATCTTCATGTCCTCAGGCAAAGTGATAAGGGCTTGTTCCCTTACCAAAAGGTCTGCCAGCCCTTCAAAAGTGGTGACCTGACATCCACTCACCCACCTATGAAAATAAGTGCTCAGTTCAGCAACATATTTACAAACACTTTCATCTGCCTTGCATCTATGCTCACAAAATGTTTTCCTTTAAGTTTCAGGTGTTAGCTTAAAACATTCTAACAAGTGATTTTTAACAACAGTATAATCAAAAT
The DNA here is from genome assembly GCF_019279795.1 of Protopterus annectens. Lineage (NCBI taxonomy): Eukaryota > Metazoa > Chordata > Ceratodontiformes > Protopteridae > Protopterus > Protopterus annectens. Next base: position 1,290,280,420 of record NC_056735.1, read on the forward strand.
ATTCATAATCAGCAAATTTAGACAACACAGTTACAGCTTTACCATGGAGTAAGGGGGGCAGGAACCGTACCAGAGCCTTTGGTCAACATCATACTGTTTACATACCCTCTCAAATATATGAATGAAACTATCAAAATTATCCCCATTTTTAAACTTCAGAAGAAATTTACTGACCTTTTGTGCTTCTGGGGTCCAGTTATTCCCTTCCCCATTACCTCCATGACTCTGGTGAAGAGACAGCATCTCCTTCGCTTGCTGCCTCTGCCTCTCCTTTTCCTCAGCTTCCAGGTGTAGCAGTTTCTCATTCTCCTCAGCCTGCAAACATTGCAGTTTCTCCTTGTCCTCACTCTCTAGAAGCCTCATCTGCTTTTAGCTCCAAACGCCTGGCCTCCAACTCCAGTCTCTAGCTCCAGATGGATTTTTAAGTCATCTGCAGAAAGGTTGAGCTGTCCATTCTCTGAGTGTGGTACATCTCCACTGCCAGTCTGTCCTGCCGGTTGCTGTTTTCTGATGCAGCTGTGACCAAAGCTGCAATCATGTCTGCCTTAGTCAGGTTTCCATGCACCAGTCCCCTAGCCTGGTACATCTCAGCCAGCTGGCCGTTTGTCAGCTTTCCATACTCCTCTGCTGACATGCTGCCTGCTCTCCCTGACTAACTAAGCTAACAAAAGAAATAAAACAATTGTGATCTGAACTCTGAGTATTCACTGCATGGTTGATTTAGAGTACAAAACACATTCAGTGATCAGTGTACACAAGCTACAGGAATTCACTCTACTCACACCACTACAAGCCAATTAGAATTTGCCAACCAATTAAAATGTGGTGTGGATATCCCGCCACTGCCAAACAATTAATATGTGATGCCTGTGGCCTGGCCCAAGAATCAAGGAGCCTCAATCCTCACCACTAACACCAGTGAGGGGAGTCCATATAGGGAAAGGATAATAAATACAGACACAGTAAAGTACAATTTCCCTTAAGAGCACACAGAGATCAATCAGTCTGAGGCTGGTTTCTTCCTTTCTCTCCAGGTCCCCAATAAGACTCCTCATTGGCACAGCTATAGGGTCCAGATTTCAGCCTAGTGGACAAGCTAAAATCTCCAGCACCCTCTCTGTCCAACCAGTGCTTTGTGTCCCTGCCCAAGTAGCACACACACACACACACACACACACACACACACACACACACACACACACACACACACACACACACACACTTTGAGATAAGAGTTATATAGAACCACACAGACACTCCTGGGGAAGGCTGTCACAGGTTCTCCAGCTGTGCCCCTTTTCTGCCCAGTCTAAAAGGTAGTACCAGCTGCCACCACCCACTAATATCAGCTACTCAAAGGCCCTTCTGAAAGGGTGTCCAATTATTACTGTGCAATATTATTATCGAAATGGTAAGTGTGACTGAACAGTCAAGGCTTATTAGAGTGACTTGGTACAGTATCACTATATACATGCAATGTACTCTTAGAGCTTAAATTATCTCTACACAAAACAGCCACAGTTGAAAGGTTAAAAATATTTAATAATAAATAATAAAAACACAAGACACAACACAAGACAATATGTCTTACTACACAGTGCCAGTCAAGAGTTCAGAGATCACAGAGAAATATTTAAAATAATACGGTAGAAAAGTTTTTACATCACAGAAAACAAGCTAGTCTAATCTTCCTATTTCCTAGCTATTTCTAAGAGAAAACACAGTTCTAAATAACTTACATATAGGGCAAAGCAGTGCTGGCAATGTTGGATGTTCTCAAGACAAAATGCTCTGAGCTCTCTGAGCATTTTCTCTAGCACCATCAACACATTTCAGAATATGAACTCCATCTTTATCATAATCATAGTTTCCCTAATTTGTTTGCAACAATGCTTGCAAAGCTATGTTTAGTGAGTGTAAAAAATGAGGCCATTTGCTTTTTTGTGTGCTTAAAGTGGTGGACTTGTTTTTATTGGGCATTCCCTGTACATTAATAACCTACTGGAGAACATTTGCTCTTCATTCAGGTGAAGATGCACAGGATGCCCCCATTCTGTAAGATTTTTTTAAACACATCCATGATAAATTATACAGACTTGTATTAATTCATCCAAAGAATGCTTTTTGTATGCAGAAAAAAACATAGTTATTAACTATGCACAAGGATTCCTAGGTGAATCTGGTAGTGAGTTTTCCATATTTGACCTATTTGTTCCACATTATGAGCTGTAGTATTCCACATTTTGGAGAGAGAGAGAAGACTGAGAACTATAATTCAGTGAACAACCATAACTGTCATTTACCTGTATAGCACCTCCCCCTGCTATGAGCTTATATATAATATTTAAACTCCCATCAGTCATGCACACAGACCGTTCTGCTGGTAGACAGTAATACATAACATCACACCCCCATCATCCACACACTGAGACTCCTCCCCTGTAAGCCACTTAATATATAATTCTGTATCCATATCAGACATGCACCAAGACTGTACCTCTGTCAGAAAGTAATGACATCACATTCACATCACCCTTCCCTTTCCAGCCAATAATACATAATATCATATCCACATCAGCCATGTACTTAGACCCCTCCCCAACCAGCTAATAATACATAAAACCATACTAACATCACCCATGCATTCAGATCCCACTCCTAAAAGCCACTGTTAGTGAACATCAAACTCTGGACCTTAATGGCAAATGTTGCACATTAGTCATGCATCCAGAAAGACTTTTACCATGCTAGTTAATAATGGTTGGCAGTGCATATCACTCATACACTCAGACTGTTCTTCTAAAATTTTCTGACAATATATGATGGCATTATGGTTTTGTGATCCTAAAAAAGCCTTGTAAAAATAGCAACCTGGTGAAGATGAGACTGTGCCCAGAATGGGCTGTAGAAAGTTACTAAGTGTTCACTTTAGTTAGTTCAGATGACTTTTTGGGTTATTACTAAATTTCTGCAGGTAATATTACCGATATTACCGATACCCATATTTTCACCTTAGTAAAAATGGTATTTTTTTAATAAATGTATATTTCAGTGGGGTGGAAGATTTGCCACCAAGCATCTCTCTCTCTCTCTCTCTCGAGAGAGAGAGAGAGACAGAGAGACAGACAGAGAGAGACAGAGAGACAGAGACAGAGAGACAGAGAGAGACAGACAGAGACAGAGAGAGACAGACAGAGACAGAGACAGAGAGAGAGAGAGAGACAGCGACAGACAGACAGAGAGACAGAGACAGAGACAGAGAGAGAGCGACAGAGAGGGAGACAGAGAGAGAGAGACAGAGAGAGAGAAGTTGACATAATAATTAAGGTCTTTGTCTCCTCTGCACAAGGTACTATGTTTGATCCTGACCTCCGGCCATGCCTGTATGTTCTCCCTCTATCTCTATGGGGTTCCTCCCAAAACATGCTGAGTGGTTCCATGTCAGATTCACCAAAGAATGGAGTTGTGGGCTGCAGCACAGACTCTAAATGGTGTCCTATAAGAAGAAGAGTTGTATAGACCAACTTTGGGCATCTATTGTGGTGTGCTGTATCCTCAAAATAGGAGAACATAGATAACAGACTGAGTGGTGCTTATGGTGGGAGAGGAATATGTGCCCCTATTGGCCAATGTGTGTCTGCCATAAAGCCTAGCAGCCCTGGGCCAATAAGCTACTAGCTCGCCTATGTCCAATTGCCCAGCTTTGGTTACCTGGGATAGCGCTGTTGAGGCAAAACCTGACAAACATGAACTAATAATTGTTACACTCTGTAGGTTCACTGACAGGATGGAACTTGGAAGTGGATGACATGATGGTAAGGAGGAGTCTGGAATCTTATGCATTCCAGGAGACAAGATGGAAGGGCAGTTGTTCCCTCTGCTTGGGTTCCAGAGTCTACTATGCAGGAGGAGGTATGGGAATTGTGGTGAGAGAGAGAGGCTTCAGAAAATCGTGAGAAATGTCGTCAGAATTTGTGACAGACTTATGGCAATCAGACTCCAATGAAATGGTAGGGCAGTATTCATAATCTAAGCCTATGCTCCAAAGCAGGGTTGTGATAGTGAGGAAATGAGTATATTCAGACCGTAATGGTAGGGTCTATCAAATAAAGCAGGTCAAGCTTGAATAGGTGGTATTGATAATGAGTGAGCTGAATGCACATATTGAGACAGACAGAACAGGATACAAGGACTGTCTGGGCCCATGTGGCTGAGACAACAGGAATAAAAAAAGAATAGGCTATACTAGACTTCTGTCTGGCAAATGCCTTGATGGTGACCAACACATACAAGAGTGGTCAACATGCATCTCAGGTAGACTTCCTCCTAGCAAGTAAAGGGCAGTGAAGTACAATCAGTGATTGCAAAATCACCCCATGAAACAACTGGCACACAGAATAAACCACTGGTTGCCATAATCAGCTGCAAGCAGTGATCAGAGAAGGCTCTAAGATCATTAGATACCAGGCTGATGATATGGGAAGTTGATTGGTGAGAAAGCACAGCAGTTCAAGGAATTACTCAGGGCTCTAGCACCTCAAGAAGAGGAAATAGGAAGAGTTGAAGAAGAATGGCAGCACCTTAAAACAGCATGAGTGAGTACTACAGAATGGATATGAGGCTGAGCCAGGTTTGGAAATAAGGTACAGAGGGAAAGCTGGTGGTGGAATGCAGAAGTCCAGGGTGTCATTAAAAGAAAGGAGCGTACCTAACTAGGCATATCCAACAATTGGAACTTCCACAGAGGTTCTTCACTAAAAGAATACAGGGCATAAGTAAAATGTCCTCTGCAGACTGCCTTAAGGCCATATCCCTATATTCTGTCTCCTACAGACTTTTGAGGGGAGATCTATGCCTGGCATACAGAGCATTGACAGACCCCACTCTGATGGACCTCTTGCATAGCCACAAAACAAACAGCTCCAGAATTACCCATTTTAAAGACTTAAATCCTGCCTGCGATATAAATAGGCCCTGCTGGAGAGATAGGTATGTATCCCAGATACTACTACTACCACATCTATGGAACAGGCTCCCCATCCATGTGAATCAAAGCTCCTCCCTAACCCAATTCAAGTGCAACTTGTACAACTGGATGAGAAACCAGAAATTCATCCCTGGTTTGGCACCTATGTCTCTAATGGACACAGGTAACCTGTAAATGATTCATGTTCCAAACCCCTGCTTACACTTATTAAGGGTATCAGAACTTGTCAGAGATTTGGGATGCATGACTAGGCTTAAAAAGACCCTTGTGGTCATTAGTCTAGTAAACACCTATGAACCTCTGAGTGCAGAAAAAAGTGGGAGATAGAAAAAAAAAACAGACCAGGCTAGGAAGAAATACTGGTTGGCTAACAAAAAGGCAGGCTAAAGAGGAGTTGCAATAGCAAAGAACAAGGCATTAGAGGCACTCTATCATCTTCTAGAAAGTGAGTCAGTAGATGGCACAAAGAAAATACATCAGCTTACAAGATAAAAGTAGAAAGATAAAGAAGACAGTCAGGCACCCTTTATAAGGGATGCTAGCAACAACCTGCTCACCAGTCCACAGGAAATCAAAGTCAGATGGAAGAAGTACTCACAACAGTTTCTCAATGAAGAAAACCCCAGAGAAGCTGTACCTACAATGAAAGATGAAGAGGAGCCCACCGTAGAAGTAAGAAAAGCACTAAAGAAAATGAAGTCAGGGAAAGCAGCAGGCTCAGAGGAGGTCACAACAGATATGACAAAGATGTTGGATGAGATAGGGGAGAAATGGTTGGATGAGATAGGGGATAAATGGCTCCTGAGGGTACTCATAGCAGTATGGAGAGAGAGATGTATCCCTAGTGAAAGGAGAATAAGCATACTAGTGCCAGTGTTCAAGAAGAAAGGGGACATTCATAACTGTGGGCAGTACAGAGGTATCAAACTCCTATCACACTGCATGAAAGTTCTGGAGAAGGTGATTGATACATGAATATGTAGAGTAGTACAAAGTAAAAAGGGGGATGTGCAGTTTGGATTCAGATCAGTATGCAGCACCACTGACCCGACATTTGCAGTGAGATAGATACTTGAGAAGAAACTAGAGATGAGAAAAAAGTCCAACTGGGCATTCCTAAACATGGAGAAAGCATATGACAAGGTCCCAAGAAAGCAGATTTTGTCAGTCTTACAGAGCTTCAAAGTCCCAGAAACACTGGTAGAATTAGTGCAGGCTATGTACAAGAACCCAATGATTAGAGTATGAACAGTGTTTGGTCTCATAGAGGGGTTCCCAGTGGAAGTATATGTGCTTCAGTGTTCATTTCTAAGCCCACTGCTGTTCATACTGGTGATGGACTACAATAGCAAACAGGTTGGAGGGGACAGATCAATAAAGTTGCTGCATGCAGATGATGTGGCATTATAGGCAGACTCTGAGCAAGAACTTTAACAAAGGATAGGGGAATGGAATGCAAAACTGAAAACACATGTGATGAAACTGAGCATAGATAAGACAGTTGTAATGGCAGAAAATGGGGGAAATCAGAAGAAGTTGAGAATTGAAATAAAAGGGAAATAGTGGAACAGGTTAATAACTTTAAGTATCTGGGGGGGGTGGTCGAGAAGAAGGGATGTCTGAATAAGGAGGCCAAAACTAGAATCAGAGGGGCTGCAGCCAAATGGCACTGAGTGTCAAGGGTAGCATATGATAGAAAAGTGCCAAGGAAACTGAAAATATAGAAAACAGTGATGCGATCAGTACTACTGTATGGTACAGAAACTTGGGCAGTAAAGGCAGAGCAGCTGAGGAAGGTAGAGGTGATGGAGTTGAAGTGCTTGAGACAGGTGGTAGGATGCACACTGTGACAGATGAAGAAATGAGGACATAAGAGCAGAAACCAAAGTAGCTCCAGTTGCAGAAAAGTTCAAACAAATTACAGTGCTTCAGGCACATGTGCAAAAAAAGCAGAAGACAATCTGGTGAAGAAGATTTGGGAGAGACAGGAAGAAAACAAGAGGAAATTAGGGTGTCTAGCAAATAGGTGTATGGATTATGTGAGAGAAGACCTGCGATAATCATGCATGAGTGTTGAAGAAGTAGGAGAGTAGCACTGAATTGAGAGAGAGGGTGACAGTTGACATGGCATCCTGACCCCATGTAAAAAGTGGGAAAAGGGGGTAGATGATGATGATCCTACTGATACAGACCTGGTCAGCGCATGTTATTGTTTCACCAAGAGCACATCTTATTTAAATAGTTTAACTGTATACTATTTATATCAGTTTATAAAGTTTGTGTAGAACTTCAATTTCTCATTTTATGTTCTACTGCTTATATAACACAGTCACTGATATTCACATCATTGTTATTATGATTATGTAATCTGTATAATTTGTTCAAAATGACTTTATATAGTTACAGTTTGGGCAGAAATTGTGAGGAGGAAGGAAGAAATTAAAAGGGGGTAGACTGAATTCATTTAAGGACAGATTAGGCAGGCTTGTTGTCTTTTATGCCAACATACTTATATAATATTACTTAATGTATGTTAAAAGCTCATATAACAAGCTAATAGTCTGAACATTTATCAGTAAAATGGACACTAAATTTCTGTAAAGCTTTGGAAAAATACAAACACATTTCTGAGAAGAGTAAGACGATTATGGGATATGCTTCTTGAAAATGAGTCAAATCTGTATTAAGTGCCATACAGGGGAAGAAACAGGTAACTTGGAGCATATACAGAAAGTTCAAGAAAATAAAATTCTGATACTGTGCTTGGTAAGTGAATTCAATTGAGTCAAGTCTAAACAGAGTAAAACATGACTGATTATTGTACCTTTTGTTTATTTATTTATTTTGTTAACATGGACTAAAAGAAGGTGTAGGTTATCTGCAGAGGCAGAGCTGCATTTATGTGCAAACATAGAAATATAAAGCTCTGGGACACATTAGAAAATGGATGATTATTTTTCATGCACATAGGAAATGGGAATAAGGATGAAGATGTGATATAAGTATATTTGTTTATGTATGAGGTTGAATGTATGAATGTATTTATACACAAATTATACTTTCTATTTTTCCAACAAATTCATAAACAAATGTTGCATTAAAAAGAACTAGAATAAAATTTTGTTCCATAGGCAATATTACAAAATACTAAGATTTGTCCTCATCATTAAAATTGAAGACAACCTGTGTCTATCCCTTTCCTTGTCCTAGAACAATTATTCTGTTAATGTACTGAATATCTTACCATGACATTTGAAATTATCACTCCTTTGCTGATTGAGATTAAAGCCTGCCATCGCTAGCTGGCAGATAACAGGTACACTGTTGTATATAGCAGCAAGGTGGACAAGTGTGTAACCAGCTTCATCAAGGAAACTCAGGCATGAAGGCAAATTCTTACGGCAATATGTATAAAATATAGCTGCAAGTCCTCTCTCAGCAGCCAGTTTAAGGCCATGTGGCAAACTCTGAAATACATAAAAAAGAGAAAGTGATACATGTAACACTGACAAATATTTCCCATTAAACTGACTGATTAGTATATTTTTAATGAAATTCTGATTAGAAGAATTTTATTTCCTTTCAAGTTTTGGTAAAATGGTTGCGTTACAGCATATTCTGCATATTTTCCACATTTTGCACATATGGGTGCATTCTCTGAGCACTGTATAACTTGCTGCCACTGCAAGATATTAAGGTGTGCCATGTTAACATTGTCTAGGTAAAGCTTGTATAAGAGTCATTGACAGTGTAGGTCATGCAAGAACTGAGGATAGTAAAAAAAAAAAATCAGATTTCTGCTGATTTTATTTTTTATGTACCAGAGTTAAAATGTGAACACTGCTGGTTATTCAAACTAATAGACTCAATGAGCAGACCCTCTGCAAAGCAAAGGTCTTCCAGCACAAAGGCATAGTAACTACCAGTAGACTGCCAAGAGTGGGATCACCTTTAAATAAATGTGCATACTGGTTATTGGATGGACCATTCTCATTCTGTAAGTTCATACACCATAGCTAAGTCAATTGCAAATGGTATTTCAACATTCTGGCTTATGGTAATTTTGTCACAAGGCTGCCAGTGCAAAAGATTTCCAATTATTTAGTAGACGTTAGGTATTGCATGCTTTTTAATGATGATCTCTAGGCCATCAGGTGAACAAACATGGCACTAAATATAGTTAGGAAATTATTTGCTTATTGTAAAATAATCTGCATGTCCTTCAGGTAATCTGAGGAATGTAACAGAACACATAAAATATGAAAACATTTTCCAATTTGTATACAAATCCATTCTAGCTAAAGAATACTTTGCTTCTTGTATCTCCCAGCTAGACTGACTGGCAACTATCTGAGATATTGTAAGATGAAGTAATTATTGGCAAACTGTGCAACACTTATACCAAGGCTGAAGCTATATGGATACCCTGGATAGTATACTTAATTCATCGAGATTGCATTTCCACACTTTAAATATTGTAAGGCATCTACTTATAGTTAATTATTTTAGTTTGGAGCTGGTACTCAGCAGGCCCCGTCTAATTTCAATGTAATACAAATACTGATGTATTTATTTGCTAAATGGGCAAATGAACTAATCTAGTGGAGACCCTTTTCAGTCATGGCTTAGGTCACAAGGAGAAGGGACGCTATGATATATAGGGACAGTTAAGAGTGATCAAAAAAGCATGCTTTGGCAGGTGGAAAGAAACTGGAATATTTGCAGAAAATCAGTTCAGTTACAAGGGGAACATACTAATTCTACACTGACAAGAACTGGAAGTCAGCCTTGAACCCTGGATTCATGATGTGATGCAACATAGATAAATGATACCCTTCTCACATCTTGACATGGAAAAACAAATATTCAGTTTTAGTTAATTATTTTTAGGATATTGTTCACCTAGCAGGACCACTCCATGGTGTATTGAGCGAAGTTCTGCTGCCTCTGAAGCAAGGAGTGCAGGATTGTCTCATCTGTACCTAACATTTCCCTATTGCATGTCACTTTTAATAACATTCCCTTCATGGCCAGTGTATGGCATCTCTAAATGTCTGTCACTTGCTCATGTCTGTGATACAGCATACCAGAAGCACTGCAGTCCATTGTGCTCTGACAGAACACCCACTCTCATTTTACCTTCCAACTGACACATGTACATTTTTGGTTTTATTAATCTTTGCTATCCCAGATGACCACCCAGAATCTGAAACTTTAGGAACTCTGTCAGCAGTGTAAGCAAATATTCTATCCCTGCACTAGTGGATAGGCCTTCATGTCAATATTTACTTATGACATTAAGATTTAGGAAATGGAGCCCTTTTTCTCCATTTCTAGTGGATTCTCTCTTGTACTCAGTAGATGTACCCAAGAAATATTCTTATATGGCCTGTCTAATAAAGGACATCTAGGCTTTGTAGGTATTTCCTCAGTCACTGTCAAGATTTATTTCCTGAAATTACAGTTACATTTTTTATACACATTTGTTCTTCTAGATTTATTGAATGCAGAATTTCTTACTAGGCAATATGCAAATTAAGTTTCTGACTAATATTTAATACCTTGTCTTTGACTGACAGATTGTACCATAATTAATGCACAATGAACAATTAAATGAATGCTTATTACATATTACCATAGAGTAAATCTCTGGATGGATCACCGTAATATTTTATGTAATGAACTGTATCTTTGTACATGTTATAGATGTTTTCTGAGAAACGCAGTTGCATTTCTTTTTTAGAAAAAGACAATTAAAACTAATCAGGGGATTCATTAAAAGGCCTAGGCTAAGCCGTAAAGGTGGAGCTGTCATGATGCAGTATTTACCGATTCATAGAAATGTTAGCTGCAATAAAGAATGACTTATTATTGGCTAATTTGCATACTTCTGAATCAGTTAACTACTGCTACATGCAGTTCATTCCTGCTACTGCGGCCACATTCTGAGGCATAGGCATCCCCTCTCAGTCACTGTCCTACACCCAGAAGTACTTATTCAAACACAAGCACACAAGTCCCTATACCTGTCCCTTAGTTGTCTTCACTCCCTTATGTCTCCTTTCAGCGCCCCAGGTCATTGTGGGCAGTCCCATGTTGAGAGTAATTACCCTGGTTTCTACTAGTTCTTCCTACCTTCTGAGTGCTCTATTAGTTTAAGCCATTATGACACAAGTGTAGCATTCCTGGTGGTTACTGGTTCCCCATACACCCTGATCCCCATACTGGTTTAGGTGAGGATGGATGAACATGGCCTTTTGGCCAGGTTCACTACAGTGACATGGCAGGGCTAGACGTGCTGGTATAAATATCTGTGTGATTCATATGCCTTCTTGGAGGCAGTTCTGAGAGAAAGAGAGAGAGAGAGAGAGAGAGAGAGAGACAGGGATAGCGCTCATGGCTAATTATCATATACCTCTCTCCAGGACTACCTCATTAGCATACAGCATGACCTTGGAATCAAACTTACGAAAAGCGGCATGTCTTCATATTAGAGCAATGTGCTGCTCCATGTTAGAGCTCTCTGATTTCAAAAAACGTTACTGCGATGTGTACACCAGGTTTACACATCACAGCAACCTTTATGAATCCCCCATGATAAAAATAGGGTTCTATATGTATAAGTAGGCTAAAACTTCAACAAAGCAGATTAGAGAAAGAACTCATGCAAGTCTGAAAGCAAGATCAGTTTTGCAAGCTTTCTATACAAAAAGATTTAATAGAAATAAAGGTATGTATTATACCAAAACAACATTTCTTCTATTAATTCTAAGTTTAACAAGTATTTATGCTTTTAGGATAGGGAAAGTATCATGTATCTACCCTAAAAGCACATGTTCTTATAAATGTTTTAGAATGTATCTGGCCTGATATCTAAATTACCAGAGCAAACAAGTTTACCTGACCTTTTTGAATGCTCTAAGCACATATAATGTAAGCATATTTTATTTAAGAGAGCCACTCTAGTTTAGATGGCTAATAAAGTATTAACTAGAATCTCTTTGGGAAGTACAATGACCACTCTTATCTGCCTTACTTTATTAGCTTCAATGTTCTGCTGGATTATTTATAATATATATGCTAAAACTATATTACTTTTGTTCTGACTCCAGCAGTTATAAGATGAAGATATGGGAAAGCTGTTGTAAAGTGTTTAAAAAGTAGCAAAATCAGAAAGTTTAAATAAATAAAGATGACTCCACTTTTCTGACAAATACAGTTGAAAAGAGATTACATTAGGCGCTTGATACAATGCAAAGCAGTACAGAGGATTTCAAAGGTAAATGAAAAAATGGAGAAAATATTGTGACATGCAACAGAGATACAGACTTCCTATATTCCTCTAACTTCGACATTCTTACCCCCAAACTATACCAGATCCAGAATGAATGAAGTTGTTGGGTGATAGCACATGCTCTCTACTGCAATTTTCCTCAGGTTTTCATAACATTTGTCCATTTCACTTTAAAATTCAAAATGCAACTTTAATGCTGTGTCATATCTCTGAAATGAATCTTTCAGCTATATTTGTCACAGAGTCACATGCTTTTGCTATTTATATATTTATTTTTGATATTCTAGAAATCTCTTTTATTTTCTTTTTTAATAAATAAGCATTTATTGAAAACTGAAGCATTTGAAACAAATATGCTGATCATTTAGAGAATTCAGTGCGCATTCAGTTCTAGTATTTAGAGAATGCAGTGCACATTCAATTCTTTCCTAATTCTATTGCCTTTAATCAAATGTATTTATTTATTTGTCATTGTTGACCATGAAAGTTCAACTGGGTAATACCTATTTTCAGTGGAAGCCCAGGGGGAAAAGCTCCATTTGCTTACATTGCATTATACTAAGTTCCAGTTAAAGACAGAATAGTTAAATTTCTATTTACATTTATTCACAAACAGTAGTTACATTTATACATTCTAAAATTTTATTGCGGTGGAATTTACTAAACAGAAAGCCCATGTGCAACTTAACGGATTGTACAGGCAGCAGTTGTATATACAAATTGTTTTGTCAATGTAAACAGTCCTGAACAATTCCCATTCATTTTTAGATATACCAAATCTACAGCTTTTTAATAATTTAACATAGAGCCCCCCACCCCCAAAGGAGAGTGCAGCCAAATCCCCATATTCTCCTGGACAATACCTCTTTCTCCAATGCTGCTGGTGTGTTACATTTGGCTGTATTCAACCATGAATCCGGAGGCCTACCTTCTTTAGAAAGACATCCCCTTCCTCTATTTCACCATACTCAGTATTATCCTCACAGGATCTACCTCCACCAATACCACTTATTAAATTGATCTTTTTGCTTTCCCTTTAGAATTTTTTTCTCTGTTCTTAAGATCTTCATTAGGGAAGTTGTCTCTGCTATAGATGGAAATTCCTTTTTTTTTCAAGATTCTTGTTATAACCTTTTTGGACAAAAGTAATATTAACCAAAGTACAGTCCCCTTGCCCTATTGATGTGAAGATTCGTATCTAATTCCAATGAAGAGTAACTCTTTTGCTAAGTTTATATCTTCTCCCCATATCCTTCCCACCCTTTCAATGTTCTTTTTGAAATATGTTAATTTATTACATTCCCCAAAAATATGATCCCATGTACTTCTTTCTCCTTCCTGACATCTCCAGAAGCCTGAGACTGTACCCTGAAACATTTTATCTAACCATGCTAGGGTACAGAAATACTTATGTTTACATTTTCACCAGAATATTCTAAATTTCCTTACCTTAGTAGCAACTCTTGGCAGTGGCAGGGCTTTCTTTTAGAAACTATCAGAAATATATCCTTTTAATGTTCTCTCCCACCTTTTTTTTTCTCTTATAAATATATTTTCTTTCAAGCATAATAATTCTCTAGTATTACAGGTAATTAAGTTGTCATTTCCTACCTTACTTTACCTTGCCTTACTTCAGTTATCCACATTGTTATTGAGGGCCACTTCTCTTTCTTTTAAGCCAATTTATTTCAATAAATGTGCTCTTAAACCCTTCATGCATACACAGTTTCCCTTTGGACAAGCCATATCTCCTTCTAGTTTGATCCCAACTTAATATAACCTCCTTATCTAAAAGCTGGTACCAGTACCAAATATCAGAGGTGCCTCTTGCCCATAGCCAGTCAGTCAACTGCCTCCTTTCCTCCCTTTTTGCTGCTCCTCTAGGAAGTAAGTATGCCTTGTCTGCATATCTTCAGAGATTTACTCAAAAAGTTGTTTGTCATTCCTAATTTTGTACATTGTTTTGTCAGGGTATTAAAATTTATTTATGTATCCCCCACATCATTTTCAAAAGATCTTCATCTTTGGCTTCATGGTATATTTTGCTTATTTTCTTTAACCTAGATATCGAAGTTCAACCCTGGCACCTAACATAAATGGTATCATGGTTACTTTTCAGTAATGTTGAATATCTCTTACTTCCAACCTTCCAAGCTCTCTTGAGACAGTCATATTTTCCCATGCTGCTTATACCTTTCCATCCTACCATATAATTTATCATCTTCTCTGTTTTCTTCCTATCATGATCCTGTAATGGCCATAGGAAGGCTTGGGCATAAAATAAAATATATGGCAGAACACACCAATGAAGCACTTGTACATTTTGATCTGTCAGGATTTAAATGTTTCCATTCTTGCAAATTTCTTTGGATTCTTTGCATTGTCTTGCTGAACATATGACTACTGGCTTCTTGTACTCCCCTCAACTGCCAGTCACCTAAATATCTAAACTTGTTATTTCAAAACCTATGCAAAACCATATTGAACATCTCTCCTATTTAAATTTATGTACAGTGTCGGCATTGTTTATATTTATCTTGTAATCTGAAATCTAACCAAAATTATTTAAATTTTTCCAAAGTTCTGGCAAATCATCTGGTTGTGACATTCTGAGTAGTGGAATGTTCATTTCTGCCTTTCCCCTTTTATACCCTCTGTTATAAGAATGAAACAATTTCACCAGTGATTCTAAACATAAAGCAAATAAAACAGGGGACACTGGGCAACCCTGCTGCGTTTTGCATTATATTTAGCTCTTTTGATAAAGATGTCCTAACATTTTCCTGTGCCCTGGAGCCCTGATACATTCTAATAGGAAGTTCATCCTCTCTAGCACACTAAACAGGTAATCTCATTCCACCTGATCCAAATGCACTTTCATCATCATGGCACAGAAAACTACTGGCAGTTTGTCTCTGTTTGCATTATGAATTATCATGAGGGTAAAAATCACATATCTTGAGTCTATCTTCCCCCCTCAAACTCCATCTGGTTCTTGTCAACTAATTTTGAGACTAATTTATTCATTCTGTTTGCCAATATAGTCATGAATAACTTAAAACTGATATAGGGTGATAGGAAGATGCTAATTTCTGATCTTCCCCCTCCTTATATATTGGTGAAATCATTGCTCCACCATAAAGCTGAAATTGTCTTGGATTGTAATAGTGTGTGAAATTCAACTCAAATTTTAATAATCTCCTCATCAAATTCCATGCCTGTATGGAAAGACCATCTGTTCCTAGAGATTTCCCTGATGACATCTGAGTGAGGCCTTCTTTAAATTCTTGGTCTGTTAGTTTTTGCATCAATCCTTATACAACCACCCCTGTTAATTTCTTAAGGTTTAAGCCACACTAAAAACTGCCTTACTTGTTCCCTCATGGTATTCTCTTTAATCTCTCACTCTCTGTCTCACCGGTAAAGCTCAGTATAATATTCCCTTAATACTGTAATGACTCTGAAGCTTGCATCACTTTCACTACCTACTTGGGGGTCTTCCACGGAATAGACAGTCATTCCATATTATTGCTAATACTCTGGCATGTCTAGAACTATTTGAGAAGTCACTTCGCTGTACCAGATTCCACCTCAGTTGTATGCAGTGATTTTTTATCTCCTGGACCTTTTGCTTTCATTCTAATAGTTCTGCACATTCTTCCTCCATATTATCTTTCCCTTTAAACTGCTGATATCAGTTCTGTTGCACCATCATCATTTCTTAACTTTATTTTCCGTTGATATCTGCTGCTCCATTACTGGATTTTTTCCCCTATTTCTTTTTTACATATTCCCACCTCTTTGCTGTAATCTCCTTCATTAGGTTAATTTGTTCAATCCATATAATTAGTAATTACTTCTTATGTTCTTAATTTAGCTTGAAGAGGGAAATCTCCAATGCCTAATCCATCTAGGCTCAGTCATACCTTTTAATCTCACTTTTAGAAATACGTGGTCATTGAGCATTAGTGCTCCCATTTCCGCTCCATGTATTCTTTCTATATGTTCTCTGGAGATATATTCCTTATCTATATATGAGCAGCTGTCATGCCTATTTGAATAATAAGTACAGCCTTGTCACTCCCTCCCTCTTGCCCCTACTGACCAAATATTCACTAATCCCATTTGCCGTAAAATATCTCTAGTATATAATTCTGCCTTTATTAATCTATATTGCTGCTATCTATCCTACACCTATTCTTTATCATGAATTTGATTTCAATCTCTTATTATTATGAGAATATCTTTAAAGAATTGTATAATGTCTGCTAAAATTATTTCACTTCTCTAAAACCAGCTTTGCATGGAACATATTTACAGAAAATTGTCATAACCTGACCATAGATGTCATTCTTTATTTATTTATCCTTTGTTGACCGGGTTAGAACCACTAGACTAGTGGCCACTTTTCATGGGAGACCTAAGGTGGTATTTATGCTACTAGGAGAAATTTGGGCAGGGCGTTATGGAACTTTTCCTACTTGCTTACAAATGCTTGTTTTGCGAAGAGAGACAATTCTACAGTGTTGCACTTCTGATTTCCATTTCAGATGCATAGGTGGCCAGGGTAAGCCAGGAAGAAGATTGACGATGAAGAGAATGGAGTGAGAGGCAGCAAAATGAGAGGTGAATCCTCTATTAATAAGGATTATTATGGAAATGAATACGTCAGAGGAAAGAGTCGAGAAAGGGCAGGCAAGTCTGCTGATGAAGGTGCTGAGAAAGTGGTTGAGCAAGGGATTCTGAAGAGGTCTTTCAGGAGAATCTCTTCAGAGATGATGTATCGGTACTTAGAATATATTGTTTCAACCCTCCAGTCATGAGGGTTGTGGGATGCTTTACTAAAAGACATGATCAATCAGAGTGAACCAGAGAGTAAAGTGGCGGCTCCATTGAGAGAAATTATAGAAAAAAAAAACAGGAAGAGGAGGCTGCAGAAGAAAGTACAAAAAGAAAGTTGTATGCATAGAAAGTTAGAGAATGATAAAAGAAGTGAAGATGTGAAAGAAGTAAAGAGGAAATTCATAGTAAGAATAAGCAGTAAGAAAAAAACAGGACTGGGCAGGTACAAGGCACGGGACACTATTATTGCACCACTGGGCATTTCACCCAAGGAGGTAAGAGCATTTATTCTTGTCAACAAGAAGACATATTTTGATATAAGTTTTGAATCAGGACAATACTTGTAAATTTTTTTAGAAAAATATGAACTTAAAAACTATTATCCTTGGACTGAGTATGTGGTACAAGCTTTTTACAGAGAGACTGAAAGAAGAGTCATGATACAATTTAGAACTGAGGTTGAGAGATGAACAGAAAAAAATATTTTAAGTCAATATGTGAAGAAGTGATGGACACATGAAAAATATATGATGAAAGTGGTTTATGGACTGTGGATTGGGAGTGTGGGATTATTTTGAAAATGGAATGTAATAATGTTGTGCATTTCTCTAGTGTGATTAATGTGAATGGTAACAGAGGATTTAAGTATAGACGGCAACCTAAAACATGTTTTTTATGGAAAAAGTAATCATTTAATTAGTGAATGTTACAAACGAAAATGTTTCATTTGTGGCAAGACAGGGCAAGCAGCAAAAAATGTGATATGAAATGTAAAAAAATGTGGAAAAGCAGGACATACATTGGTTAGTATGAAGAAAGTGAAGAAATTGTAGAAAAAAGTTACACAGGATTCAGTATATGATAAAAATATAAAAACAAGAAACACAAGAAATAAACAAAGAAATTATAATGTAATCAAAACTCGGGGAAAGAGAAGGAGAAGAATAAATAATAAAATACAGTTCCAAATTGAGAAAACAAATAGGACAAAAGGTCTAGAAGCAGAACACTCTTATTGTCAAATAAATTTAGCACTGTTATTCAGTTATTAAGGACTTCTTCAAAATAACTATAAAATCATTATATATATATATATATATATATATATATATATATATATATATATATGTGTGTGTGTGTGTGTGTGTGTGTGTGTGTGTGTGTGTGTATACCCCTTCAATCATGTAACCAATTGATGATAACATTGATGAAATTCTTATCAATTTAAAGTTGTACACTAGGAAATTGAATTTTGATTTTTTTTTCTTTTCATATAATTATAGCACAGTATCCAGTGAGGTAAACTGATGTATTAAACCTAGTACTTTTAATCCACCATTGCATCTGGTGGTGCAGGTGTTTGAAGGTATGTGTGAACATGACATTAGGAAGCTCCGTTCTTTCCCTATCAGAAGTGGTCCCAATTTAAGTAACAATGAAATGATGTTGCTGGAAGAAGTAACAGGGAATAAATAAATCAGGGTAATGAAACCTGATAAAGGTGGGGGTCTTGTGCTGATGAACACAAATGACTATGTTAATAAAATGTTAACATTAATATATTCCGATACCTATGAGGCAGTTTTTGTTAATGAAATTAACAAAGCGCATTTGAGGGTAGATTTATTATTGGAAGATCATTTGTTAAATGAACAAATTGATGAGGGTGATTGTAATTTCCTTCAGGTTGCACACCCAAGGACCAGCACCATTTTTGGTATCCCCAAAATTCATAAGAACTTGAACAATCCCCCACTTCATCCTTCTATGGAAGCAAAAGCATCCAAAACTTTCCCTTTAGCCAAGTTTGTGGATTTTCATGTTAAAGGGGTTTTGAAGAAACATTCATATATACTCAAAGAGTTGTGGGATTTTTTTTTGTCCAGGATAACAGATGACTTATACAAGGATGAACTGATATTTGTAACAATAGATATCAAGGATTTGTTCTCTGTTATTCCACATGAGATAGGGCTAGAATGTTTTTATGTTTTTTATGGGAATTTTCTGACCTGAACCATTCTAGGATTTTAACCCTCAGATGTTTAATGGAATGCATTCTGCGAAACAAGTTTATCTTGTCTGAACATCAGTTGTTTAGACAGAAAAATGTGGTGGCAATGGGGGCAGTGTGTGACCCCATTTTTGCCAATATAGTACTGGTTTATTGAGAAAAGACAGTGATAGTCCCTTCATGCTTTTCTGATTGTTGGTGCCTATATGGCAGATTTTGGATGATATCATATTCTTTTTGGAATGACTCAAAAGAGAATTTAGATGAATTTTTTAAATATATCAACAATTCTAGTGAATTTTTTGAAATTTACTATGAATTCAGATAATGAGTTTATTAGTTATCTTGATGTTAGGATCATCACAGATAGGGGAACCAGGAAATTTGTTTCCACTCTGTATAAGAAATCCACCTACTCCAACAGCTTGTTACATTTTGATAGTTGGCACCTCCTTCCCCAGAAGAAATCACTGGTGAAGAGGCAATATGTTAGACTGGCCGAATGGTAAGGAATGACCAACTGTTTGAGACTGTAGCAAACTTCAGGAAATGTTGGTGGAGACAGGTTACCCTGTTGGTTTCGTCCAAAAATTTTTGACAAAGTGGAAATCAAGACAAGGGAAGGGTTCTATATTATTTTGTTGGGAACACTTAATAGAACCAATAACCATGGAGGGAATGGAAATTTGGACTTGAGAAATGAGAATTTTATTCCCTATAGAAAGGCTTTGGTATTACCATTTAACATACATTTTGATCAGATTAGGTGAATTATTTTTAAGAATTGGAACATTTTTGTGACTGAGCAGGATAACTTAAGGAAAGTTGGGGACAAGCCAGTGGTGGTATATAAAAAAAAAATACAAGTTTCAATTTATGATATAGTGGAGGGGGGATGGTTAGATGTGGACTTTGCAGACAGTGTAAATATATACTGAAAGGGGAAAGCCTCTCTCTGGGCCATTATGGGACTATCAAACTTCCACATAGATATTATTGTGATAGTAAGGGGGTTATTTATGTTGGTAAGTGTCATAAATGTGAAGGGTTTTGCATCAGAAAGACAAAGAACTTTTAGGAATAGGGTATATCAACACCAATACAGTATTAATAAGATGGATGAAAAATGCTTTATTTAAACATATAAAAAATAATCCCACCCATTATTTTAAATATATAATTGGCCATGTGGATTTGGGACCCAGGGGTGGACCTTTGGATGAATTTTTAGAATTCAAAGAATTGAAGTGGCAGCTTAAATGTCAAACCACGGTTTTCCCTGGGCTAAATGATGCAGTATCTATTAGTAGTGTCTTGAAGCTAAAAGCCATGTTTGTCCTTTAAATGTTTTGTTTTTTTGATGTTTTTACACATATTCATATATTGTTTCATTTTTTATGTTGTGTAATTTTAATGTAATAAAGTTTTGGAATAGCCTTTTTTTATAAGATAAAGATGAAGCACAGTTTTCTTAGTTTATTGAAGGTTCTGTGATGTAATTAATTGGTTTCATGATTGAAGGGGGTATACACATACATATATATTTTATAGTTGATATTCTGAAGTCCCTAATACCTGGATGGAAGCGCTTAATTTATTTGACAATAAAACAGTATTCCACTTCTAGACCTTTTGTCCTATTTGTTTTCTCAGAAGGGGAAGAAGAGATAATAAATATGAGTGAAGAAGAATATGTAAATTGGCAAGTAGTAAAAGGAAGGAAAATTCAATAGAGAAGATGTTAAAAAAAGAAAAGAAAATTTAAAAGCATAATTGTGAACGAGAAAAAACAAAGGCAAAGGATGAGATGGAAACAACAATAATATTTAAAAGCTGAATACTTTAGCTTTAAATGTGAATAATATGAAGAATATTAAAAGAATAGGTATTTTAGAAAGGTGTACATCAATGGAAATGCATATCATTATATTAGAAGATACCAGGATTTTGACAGAAGAAGAAAGATTACAAACTGAAGTTTTATGGGACAGCATAGTTATTTGGAATATGGGAAAGGACACGTGTTCTGGAATAAGTATACTATGTAAAGAAAATATTAAAATTTTAGATTTCACATTAGTCAAATTAGGGAGAATAACAGTATTATACCCAAGATGCAAAACAAAGGTTTATAGAATTATTGCATTATATGCATATGTTACAAAAAAGAAAGAGAAATAATATTAAAAAAATGTAAATTATGTAGGTGTTAATTGTTTGTTTGTTTGCTTCTTTCGTCTTTTCCTAGTTAGGGGTTGCCACAGCGGAACTCCGGTCCGCTAATGATTGGCAGTAGATTTTGACGCACTGGCTTGCCGGGCCTAACGCACAACTTTCAATGAAGGAATGCCCATTCACGCATGTCGCCACACAGAAGACACTCTAACTGAAAATCGAACGGGCAACGTCTATCTGTGAGGTGACGACACTACCGCAGCACCACCACCACATATAATAATAGTGGGAAACTTTAATTGCAATTTAAGGATAGGAAAGAAAAAAGTAATGATAAGACAATAAAAAAGAGATTAAAAAGTGGAAAGTTATACATATGGGAAATAAACATTGGACATAAAAGAGAAGAAATCAAAATAGAAATTGACTCTTTCGTAGTATCAGAAAGTCTGAAAATATTACAAAAAGGGACAAAAACATTTTTTTCAGATCATATAGCTATATGAATAGAGGTATATGAGAAAGAAAGATACATAAAAATAGGAAAAGATGTTAAAAGACTTAATGAAAAAGACTTACACAAAGATGATAGAAAATAAGTAAACAAATTATGGAAATATCATATAGGTATGTGAATATTTTATAAAACTGGACAAGTTGGTAGATAAGCTTTAAAAAAAATACAAATGCTTTTTGGAATGTCAAAATGAAAAAAATAAGAAGAGAAAAATGAAGATATAAACAACTGAGTCAAATAGTATTTAAGGAAATAATAAGAGATAGGAATATTTTTGAGAGAAAATGAAATATATGATATAAATCAATAAAAGATTAAAAGATTGTTGTATAAACAAAGATACTGTATACAAAGAAAGAAAGAATAAGTAGCACTGTACTTAAGTAAATTAGTAAGAGAATCAAAGAATAATAAGAGAAATAAAGAATAATGGAGAAAAAATAACACAAAAAGGAATATGTAAGGTTATTAAAAAGCACAACGTTTGTTAAAAGGACACTAAAGTAAAGCAGAAATGGATTGTTAAAATGCTAAAAAAAGATAATGAGAATCTAGAAAAGAATATAAGTGTAAAAGAACTAAATGATGTATTAAAAGACATCAATATGGATACAGCCACAGGATTGGACAGCATTGCATATTATATGTATAATGATATGGAAAATGAGAAATTCTTTTTGTGGAAGTATTAAATGAATGGTTAAAGAAGGGTATAACATATAAACAGATATGTATGGGAATTATGAAATGTATATGGAAAAATGAAACAAAGACAAAGAGGATTTAAAAGCAATGGGAGGCTAATAGTACTGAATAATAATAAAGTAGATACATTGCTTGAACAAACAATATTTGGTAGAAAAGGCAAAGGAAGTCAAGAAATATTATGATTGTAAGAAGTAATAGACAATACTATAAATCAAAAGTTAGAAGCCAAAATCATGGTAGGAGACTTAAATTAAATCAAAAGGTAGAAGCCAAAATCATTGTAGGAGACTTAAGTAGGGTGTTTGGTAAAATATAATATGAAGTGTTATGGGAGATATTAGAAGCTTTTAATATAAGTGATAGAATTATTAAATTAATTAAGTCTATATTTGAAAGAAATATTAGAATAATTATAAATGGATGGTTAAGTGAAGAAATCAAAACAGGATGCAGAATAAAACAAGGATGCCCAGCAAGTAGTAGTATATTTGCTTTAATAATGAACATAATCATCAGTAAAATAAATAGAATACTAGCTATAGCAGGATATAAGATAATGGAAGAAATACAATTACCAATAATATTTACATATGCAGAAAACATAGTATTAATCATTAAAAACAAACGAGATGGAGGATGCAATCAGGAAATTAAAGAAAGAGTTAAAGACAATTGGATTATGTATAAATAAAGAAAAAGTAAAGGATTTGGATTCACGGGTAGTATAGGAGATATACAGTTTGATAGAGACTATAAATATACTAGGAGCAGTATTCGGAGAAATGGAATATATTAAAATATTAAAAAACAATGGGAGAAAATTATTCAGGAAATAAATATGCATATTTTGGAAATCTTATAAGTTAGCATATAAGAAAAAAAGTGTACTTGATAAATTCTATTTTAATAGGTAAGTTAGCATATGTAGCAAGTATGTACATGATAGCAAATAATTATGAAAAAGAAATAATATCTATAATATTTTCATTCATATGGAGTTCTAGACTGATTCTAGTGAAAATGGGAAGTTTGTATGCAAAGGAATAAGGAGGAGGATTGTAGTTGATAAACCCAATTGTACATTCAGCTTCATTTAACTTGTATAAAGAAGCTGATAAACATATGTTGTATGATAAATATAAGAACCTTTGGGAAACATGGAGTTAGGAAAAAGACTTAAAATGATATAAATGAAGAAATAAAGGAATATCAAAACAAGACATTCTTATGGAAATTAAAAGTGAATACATTTGAAAAAATAGGCAAGACTTGTATTTAAATATTATGAACGAATGCTATTTCATTTTTCCTTATAAACATTTAGAGAATAAAAAAGAAGAAATCTATTAGAATAAGATAAATATGGTGTAAAAAGATGCATGAAAGTAAGATTTTCTGTGGAGATTATCAATAGGTAAATTACCTGTCAAGTCTAATATGCCTTGTAAAAGAAAACAAGAAAGGGCATATATTCATTGTAGAAAACTTGAAACAATGGAACACATTTTTTTAAATGTATTAGAATAAAGAAGTTATGGAGAGAAATATGTAAAAATAAAAAGTTGAAAGTTTGGATAAGATAGAACATATAAATGTGGATATGTTGGATTATGGATATTACGAAAAATAAGACAAGAAGTAAAGAAAATTGATATAATAATATTTTATATTCTATGGGCAATATGGATGGAAAGATTTAATGAAGTTAAATTTAATAGGAAATGGATACTAGCAGAAATCCTAAAGAAAATATGTTATTGGTTTTGCAGAAAAGGGTGGGGGGAATGTTTACAAATATAAAACTGCTTTATATTGTATAAAGGTTTAAATAATAATTGTAAATAATGTACATAATATTAATCATGTAAATAACAAAATACAAAACGAGTGCCCAAAAGTCCATCAAACCACGAGAAAACAATCCTTAACGCTGGTTTTATTTCATATAAAAAAGCGTTTTCGCTAGTGAAATACGCAGCTTCTTCAGAGGAAATGCTTTTTAATTAAATACAAAACATAAATCAAACAGTTTAAGTAGTGCAGCAGGAAGTGACATAGAAAACGTCACAGCTGTTATTACAACCATAAATTCAATTAGTTGAAAACCAACAAACTAAGTAAGTAAAGTATATAAAAAGTTCATATGTTTATATTAGCTAAATACTAAAAAAGTACTTAAAAATCATAATTTTTAGATATAGAAATTAAAAATTTTAAAATACCCCTATTTTAAAACATAAACAATTAACAAGAGGGGCATAATTAAAAAATAAGTGTATAACTTTTCTATAGCTTCTCAGTAAAAAAGTTATCAAAAGTAACTTCGTAAGTAATAGACCAGCTCTAAGGTTACAATTCTCAAAAGTAGGGAGTTATCTTAAGTAACTTCTTAACTTAAGGACAGCTGCAATATTACAGTTCTCATTAAGACCGGGAGCTCTGAATGCATCTAGCTTAAGTTGCCATTCGAGCTCCCGGTTCTCTAACATGAGAGACTGTGGTCCACCTCTAATGGTTGATGGGACATGGTCAATACCCATAAAAGAAATAAGAAATATAAACATATGAACTTTTTATATACTTTACTTACTTAGTTTGTTGGTTTTCAACTAATTGAATTTATGGTTGTAATAACAGCTGTGACGTTTTCTATGTCACTTCCTGCTGCACTACTTAAACTGTTTGATTTACGTTTTGTATTTGATTAAAAAGCATTTCCTCTGAAGAAGCTGCATATTTCAGTAGCGAAAACGCTTTTTTATGCGAAATAAAACCAGCGTTAAGGATTGTTTTCTCGTGGTTTGTTGGACTTTTGGGCACTCGTTTTGTATTTTGGAGTTTGGTTTCTTTTTTCACTTTGTTTGTTAGTATGGCTTCGGGTGGTCCAGTTAGTCCTAACAGCCCGAACATTTTTGGGACTGACCCTTTGGAGAGAGGTAACGAGGGGACTGACGTTACCTCCTTGCTGGCTTCTCTTGCTCAGAAAATTGACTTACTCAATTCTCGTGTGGACGCTTTACAACAAGGTACGCCTAGGGCTAGGGTACCGACTCTTACTTGTGCAGCAGGACCGAGTCAAACTAATGGTTGTTCTTTAATTCCGGCAGGACAGCCTTTACCTCCTGCTTCCTTTAGTGGATGTTTACCACCAAGTTCCGTTGCTTTCAATGTTTCTAGGTCTGGTAACAACTTGCCGACACAACCAGTGCAACGACCGCAGGATGGAGGTATTTTGAACTTTGGCGCTAATGGGTCTACTGGGCCGGCGTGTCCTCCAGGTTCCATTCCAGACGGGGCTACAATTGTGAATGTTGGCAGTGAAACCACTTTTTCCCTCTCCGAATGGATGGGGTACACTGGTGCTTTTTCTTTTCCAGATACTGGTGAGTTAAATAATGTGGGCCCAGATGCAGGCTGCCAGGCAGCCCGAGGTGAAAGTATAACTGAAAAGTTAAAAATTTTCGACAACAAGTTACTGAAATTGAAAAAGCTCCAGTTGGAGTCTGCATACTTTAAACAATGCTTAGCAGAGAACTTGATTCCCAAGGGTTTAAGGAACAACTTTTCACCCTCGGGTATACTTAATGATAATCTTTTTTACACTGATTTACAGGCTCTCTTCCAAGAACAAGGAGCTCAGTTGCTTAACTTGTTAGTCAAACATTATCTTGTTCACATTAACTCTTTGACTGACGAGATCAACTCTTTGGACAATTCTATTAAACTGGACACTGACTTTTCACAGTTTAAATTTGATTATAACCGTACCTTTGTTAGTATTGATGCCCTTATGATAAAACTTAAAACTAACAAAAACAAGAAACTTAATAGGGACAGGTACGCTTACGAGCATAATAAAGCTTACCCTAACCTTGACTTACAAGCTGTGTCTAGTCCACCTTTTGGTGGCAAAAATTGTTCTACTACTCTAAATGAAGACACAGAAGGTGGTGACACTGAGGTTATAGAAGAACTGGTTGTCCATTCTGGACAAGGTCTTAGACGAAGTAACAGAATCAAAACCAATAATAATAACAAAAAAATGAACTTTAATACGAACAATTTCCACCGTGGTAACAATAATAGAGGTGGTTTTTTAGGTGCACCGAACCGCAAGACGTATGTGAACAACAACAGGAACGGTCAGAAGTAACTGTCAACTCCACACCTGTTTTACCTTGTGAAGATGGTTTTCCTAAAATCATCACCAATGTCAAGGGCGACTTTAAGATTTATAATTTTTCTACTGTGGACATTAATTCTGATTTAGTTGAACTTTTGGCTTTTGGCTTTACATTTGTTCCTAGTTTCACTGGAAACCTGGCTAAAACTATTATTGATTTAAAATGTTTCACTCGCAAACTTAATTTGAAACTCTTTTTTAGTAATGATGTTTCTGATGCATTAATGGGCTTAAAAATACCTAGTTCATTCAACCCCCCCCCCTGCATGATAACTTACACATATTTGAAACTATGTGTGAGGTTGACATCAGACACCTTTACTCTTCTTTTCAGTATAGAGCTGGTTTCCCTAAATTTAATATTACTAAGGAACAGTTATTAGGACTACATTTACTTAATGAATTACCTGTAAGGCTAACAAAACCAGACAAAGGAGGGGGCTTAGTCCTATTTGATGACTTCCAATACAAAGAGAAAATGCTTACCACACTAAATAGTCCAGCATATGGTTTGGCTTCGTTGAATGAAGTGAACCTTGCTCATAGCCGTATTAGGGGTTACTACAGGGATTTATATTTGGCTGGTAAAATCGATCTGAATTTACTTGATTTTATTGACATTCTTCCACCAAAAATCCCTGTTATGTTTGGCATACCTAAGATCCATAAGGATGTCGTTAATCCCCCTATGAGAGCACTGGTTGATGGGCGTTCTTATATGACCCATCCCTGCTCCAGGTTCATTGACACTACTCTAACAAAATTCACTAAACTTATTCCAGCCATTTGTAAAGATTCCTGGACATTTTTGAAAAACATTAACGACATTCCATTTGACTGTTCTAACAACTTCTTAACTATAGACGTTGTCGACTTATATACCTCCATTCCACACCTTGAGGCTGTGGAATGGATAGGTTTGCTTCTAACGGAATTAGGGGCTTCAACGCTTGAAACAGAGTTGGCCACTGAGCTTTTAGATATTGTTTTGACATCCAATTATTTTATTTTCGACAAAGAGTTTTACATACAAAAACAGGGGGTAGCCATGGGCTCCCCTTGTGGAGCAAGTGTTGCTAATCTCTTTGTCGCTTACTGGGAAAAACACTTCCTATTTAATAGACCAGATTTAATGGAGAAAGTCTCCTTTTACACTAGATTTCTGGATGATATTTTCATTCTATTTAAGGATGACTTGGGAGCTGCAGTTGATTTTGTGAAATCCATTAATGAAACTACTGAATTTTTGAAATTTACTTTCAAATTTTCCACTACAGAAATCGATTACTTGGATGTCAAATTAACTAAAGATTTAAAAAAAAGATGCTGACAGCTAGTATCTTTAGGAAACCTACTTATGTCAATTCATTTTTGCATTTTTCTAGCGCTCACCCGTTCAAACAGAAGTGGTCTATAGTTAAAGGCCAACTTGTTAGAGCAAGTAGAATGTGTAGTTCCTTTTCTGACTTCTGTAAAGAATGCACATTTTAAAAAAATCTGTTTATCAATCGTGGTTACCCTCTCAATTTAATTAATGAGCTTATACGGGAAGTCAGTCAGAAAAGGACTGATGATTTTTACAAACCTCTCCTTAATCAAACTAGTCTTACACTTTGTGAAGATAATGGTACAACCATACCCCCTGATGTTATCTGTACAACAGCCAGCACAAGTGTTTCAAATAATGACCAACAAATGTACCTAAACAGGAAAGATGAACCTAATTTTATTTTAAGTTTTGTTACCACATTCAACACCAACTCTCAAGCCATATGGTCAATCATTTGTAAGAATTGGCACTTCATTTCTAATACACCAACATTACTAGAAAAATTAGGTCCTTTACCTAAGGTGGTTTATAGAAGAGGTAGCAACTTAAAAGAAATTTTACAGAGAAACCCACCTGAGCAAGCCTTTAGTAGATTAAAAGGTTCTTTCAAGTGTGGTCTTTGTAACTACTGCAAGTTCATGAAAACAGGTAATTCATTCGAAATTGGGAACAGAAAATATGAGATTCACTATAAAATAAACTGTCAAATGCGCTCAGTGGTTTATGTCGCTTTTTGCGATTGTTGCCCTGTTTTTTATGTTGGTAAGATGGACCGCATGGTCCGTGAACGGATTTACCAACACTCTTACGCAATCAGGAAAAATAAGGGAGATAATGCCTTGGCAAAACACGTTGATAAAAATCCGGGGCATAATTTTTCTTTTATGGGTATTGACCATGTCCCATCAACCATTAGAGGTGGACCACAGTCTCTCATGTTAGAGAACCAGGAGCTCGAATGGCAACTTAAGCTAGATGCATTCAGAGCTCCCGGTCTTAATGAGAACTGTAATATTGCAGCTGTCCTTAAGTTAAGAAGTTACTTAAGATAACTCCCTACTTTTGAGAATTGTAACCTTAGAGCTGGTCTATTAGTTACGAAGTTACTTTTGATAACTTTTTTACTGAGAAGCTATAGAAAAGTTATACACTTATTTTTTAATTATGCCCCTCTTGTTAATTGTTTATGTTTTAAAATAGGGGTATTTTAAAATTTTTAATTTCTATATCTAAAAATTATGATTTTTAAGTACTTTTTTAGTATTTAGCTAATATAAACATATGAACTTTTTATATACTTTACTTACTTAGTTTGTTGGTTTTCAACTAATTGAATTTATGGTTGTAATAACAGCTGTGACGTTTTCTATGTCACTTCCTGCTGCACTACTTAAACTGTTTGATTTACGTTTTGTATTTGATTAAAAAGCATTTCCTCTGAAGAAGCTGCGTATTTCAGTAGCGAAAACGCTTTTTTATATGAAATAAAACCAGCGTTAAGGATTGTTTTCTCATGGTTTGTTGGACTTTTGGGCACTCGTTTTGTATTTTGGAGTTTGGTTTCTTTTTTCACTTCGTTAATCATGTAAATAACATATAATTATCTACAAAGAACCCCTATTCTTTTTGATAGATATCATGGGATCTTTCTATATCCACCAGTGCTACCACCAGCTCGAGCAGATGGAACCTTGCTTTAATGTCTCATCTGAAGGATTATATTGGCATACCTGTTTTTCTTGTCTTCTAATGCCTCTAAAATCTTAAAAGCTGTTTGTCTTACCATCAGTAGGACTGTCACCCTTTTTCTAGCTTCTTAAGAGTGAATCATATCCAACACAAATATTCTCTTTTCTAGTTTTACGTGTTTCATGAAATAAATGCGTTTCTATCAATGCTATAATGTTAGCTCCTTCCTTTTCACCATAGACATAAACCTTTCTCTCTTGACAGGATTAATGAACACATTAACATCCCAGCTTGTTAATACCAGGCCCTTCATTGGCTTCCATTAATATATATCATAGACATTAATATCACTACCTTTCCACACGCTTGCCTTTTAAATCTGCTCTCCTTGCTACTCTGAACTAGAATTCCCACCATTCTGTTCCTTGTTGTATTTGAACATCTGGCTTTAGCACCATTTCCTGCTTTCACCTCATTCACCAGACAACTATTTTTGTCCAAAAGTACAGATTATCATTTGAAAGATAACATTCAAAATACTGCTAAAAGTAGTTAACATGTTAAAAAAATAACCATCAGAACATACATGCAATAAATTTGTTTGCCTTTCCAAGGCATGGGTGATAAATGACCAAAATCAGCTTTTAAGACCTAGCTCTAAACAGTCTTGTAATGCATTGGCTCCCAGTTGCATAATTAATCCCCCCATCAGCAAGGGATAATTTGAAAAAGTCCTTGCTGTTAAGTGCCATTTTGTATCTTAGAACTACATGTCAAACAACAATCCTTAAAGGCAGGTCAGAGCTATCAAGTAAGGCAAGTGCAAGGCAAACAAACATGTATAAAACAAAGAAGCCAGCACCTAGGATGAATGAGAAGTAATTTATTGGAACTAGACCGGTTTCAGCAAGTAGCTTTCATCAGTAGTATAATCACAGGTAGCAGGAAAAGGCCTCACAATAAATACCTGTTCCAATCAAAAACTTTGACATCATTTCCT
Organism: Protopterus annectens; assembly: GCF_019279795.1. NCBI lineage: Eukaryota > Metazoa > Chordata > Ceratodontiformes > Protopteridae > Protopterus > Protopterus annectens. The sequence continues at coordinate 1,290,311,159 of NC_056735.1, forward strand.
GTTTTGGAATGATAACAAAAACAAGATAATGTTATAGATGTACAATGCCTAAATAATTATTATATTAAGCATAATAAAATAAGCATGTCAATTGATAAATATTATACCCACAAGTACAAATACAACATGAAAGAAATATTACAATTTATCATTGAGTACAGGGGAAAAAAGACCACAAAGTTTCACTATCCATTTTCTTTCCTTCCTATTAGGTATATCATACCAACCAGTTTTAAAAGATATATTACCAGTAATATTATCAGTAATTGTAAATGAAAATTTGCCAGTAGGGTGAATCAGTGTATGTCTATATAATGCATTGGTAGCTCGGGCATTCCTGATATCACCTATATGTTCAGACATTCTAACCCTAAATTGTCTAGATGTCTGGCCTACATAAAAGGCTTGGCAAGTACAGGTCGCAAGGTAAACAACCCAGTCCGTACTGCAATTACCAAAACAATGTATATTGTAAAGTTGTCCAGTATTCCTGCTAGTGAAAGTTTTGGTTTTAAACACGTACTTACAAAATGTGCAGTGTCCACAAGGATATGATCCAACCAGTTTGTCCCCCATGAGAGTTTTCTGTTGATAAATAGCATCCCGAAATGTGGTTTTCTTATAATGAGAAAAATGCGACCCTAAGGTCTTACCTTTTCTATATGAGAATGCACACCTGTCCCCAAGGTAGTTCTCCAACTGTGAATGAGTTTTTAAGATGTTCCAATGCTTGTCAACAATATCTATAAGGTGCACTTTATTCCTGCCATATGTTGTAATAAACCTCAAAATGTCATTATTATTCTGCTTGTGATGTGGTTGGTATTGTAGTAATGTAACCCTGGATTGGTTTCTAGACCACTGCATGGCGGAACTAACATTTTGTTTCGCATATTCCCTGGCTAAAAATCTATTGGCTAAGTCCTCATGGTGTTGTATCAGGTCTTGTTGAGAAGAGCAAATCCTATTAAGGAGTAAGAACTGAGATTTGGGAATATTATTGATTGTATGTTTGGGATGGAGACTGTTGGCATGTAGCAAGGTGTTATATTCTGGAAATTTATGATATACAGTAGTTCTTAGTGTATTATCAGACTGACACTGTAAAAACACGTCAAGAAAATGAATTTCATTTTGATGGTAATCAACTGTGAATTCAGCAACCCATATATTTCCATTAAGATGTTCTATAAACTCATCCAAATATTCGCTACCTCCTTTCCAGACCAGCCAACAGTCATCCAGGTATCTTCTCCAAATGTCAATTTCAGGCAAATATAAATTATGAAGTTCATCATAAATAATATGCTCCTCCACATACCCCATATAGAGGTCAGCATAAATTGGGGCAAAAGAGGCCCCCATGGCTGTACCTTGTATTTGCCAATAGCAGTCATGTTGAAAATAGAAAACATTTTTTGTGAGAATATGTTCCGCCATACAAATAAGTAAGGTGTTATAACCAGGGCTATAGATATTAGTTCTATTTAACCAGAATTCAATTGCAGCTAATCCAGCCCAATGTGGAATGTTAGTGTATAATGATTTAACGTCAAGGGTACACATTAACCAATGTGGTTCTAGTCGGGATTCTGAAACAATTTGCAAAAATTCTGTGGTAACTTTGAGTCTAGCTCTGATGAATGGCAAAAGTGGTTTGAGTTTGTCCGTGAGAAATACTGACAGGGGTTCTGTGAGGGACCCAATCCCTGAAACTATAGGTCTACCAGGTGGTTGATAAGAAGATTTATGGATTTTCGGTAATAAATATAGGTATTATTTGGCAGGATCATTAACTGTTAGATGTAATTTAGTACTAGCACTGATAATACCTTCCTCAACTGCATCCTGTAAAAAGTTATCGATTTCTTTTTTAAAGTTAGGAGTAGGGTCAGTGGGCATGTTCATGTAATGATAGGGGTTAGGCAACTGCCTATTTCCCTCTTCCCAATAATAATCAGAGTCCATGACAACCACCACACCACCCTTATCAGCAGGAAGAATGACAATATTGGTATTATTCCTAAGATCACTAATAGCCTGTTGTTCCGCTTTTGTAAGGTTATGTTTAATAATGTTTTGAGAGCCCAAATGATAATGTAAATCCTTGATAACCGCTTGTTGGAAAATCGCCACATGTTTATCCATGGGAGGATTAAAGTTGGACTTGTGAAATCTAAATTCAGAAGATCTTTGAGGTAGTACTTGTTGATCCTGTTGTCTGAAAAACAATTTAAGATTAATTTTTCTGCAAAATGCTATAATGTCAGAAACAAAAGTATTCTCATCAACAAAAAAGCCAGGGATGAACCCAAGACCTTTATTTAACAATGCTTGTTCATCAGATGTTAAAACATGTTGAGAAATATTGTGTACATTAATGCATTGAGAATCTATTTCACTACTGAGTGGGCGATGTTTACTCAGTTTCTCTGCTTTGCTTGCTCAGCCTGCTTTCCCTGACGCCTTCAATAAAATGTAAAAATAATGTAGTTATGTGTAAATCAGTACCTTCAGAAACATCGTGACTGCCTCATTTTTTGTTTATTTCTGTTAAAACACTCATCAAACCTCTTATTAGCTTTAGTGTTGCCTGTTATTCTTAGATCTTCTTGATAATCTCAAGAAATTAAAGCACATACAATGTCACTATCTCTCCCTCAGAGTGGCAGTCTTCTCTCTGCGGTTGCAACTTCTAACCTTTCCTTAAAAACGAGGTAGCAGTTGAACAGAAGGAGCAATTTAACCATTCTCATGCTGGTTTCTCCAGTGCCTTCATTGACTGATACAGATTGTCTACTAAGGGTACTTCAGTCAAAAAGTATTAGCACCTCACCAAAGTTCTGCCAGTCGATAAGCAAAGCAAAGTAAAAGAAAAAATCATTGCAGAACACTGCTATGTTATCCAAGTTCTTTTAATGCTGTATAAAATCCAAACATTCAACAAGATGAACGCTTTCGGGTACAATCCCTTCATCAGATAAGTTCACATTACACATAAAATTTAAATCATAGTTCAGCCAATCAACATTCAATAAAACACCCGCCTATTTTTCAAGGTGGGCTTCATTAGGATGACATCATTCAATCCCGGCTTCCTGTGTGCTGTGAGTTCAATGATCCACTTTGCCTCAATCACCTCTGTAAGATTCTTTATATCTCCCCCTCTAGTTCCCAAATTTATATTGGCTATAGCTCTAAACTTAAAAGTATGTGTATTAAACTGTTCTATGTGTCTGTACAAGGCATTGTGTACATCCCCTGTTCTAATGGCTGATAGATGTTTCAGAATCCTTACTTTAAACATACAATTTGTTTTGCCTATATAAAAACTTATGCACTGCTCACATTCTGCGATGTACACAATGTTCATAGTCCTACATGTCGCCCTAGCTTTAAACACAAAATCTTGACCTGTAACTGGGTGTTTAAAGGTGGTTTCCTTATTGATGAATTTACAAACTTTACATGCCCCACAAGGCACACTTCCTAACTGGCTTTTAATCTGTTTTATACCACCTTTTTCTCTACCCAAAATATCCTTCAGATTTTTATTCCTCCTAAATCCAAACTTAGGACTATCCCCTACTATGGTCTTAATAGCATCATCACTGACCAAGATGTTCCAATTTTTCTTTATTATGTCACACACCCCTCCAATATCACTACTATATGTGAGCATCCTCCTGGGTTGTAACATTACATTTCTATTATGTGACCGCTCACATTCCTCCCCTTTTTTATAATACAACCAGGGTTTATATTTACCCCTTCTATGATCCTTGTTCCTATCTACCACATTATGTACTAATTCTTCTTTGTATCCTCTTTCATAAAAAAAGCCTTCTAATTTTTGTATTTCCATTTCAAATTCGGCCTCATGAGTGCAAATTTTAGATATTCTACTTACTTGTCCCTGGATAATGTTTGGAAAGCATTGTTTATAATTTGTCCAGTTATGTATTGTCTGATGAAGAATGTTTTGTTTTAAACAAAGGTTTTACTTTTGTACCTAGTCAGGTTAGTGTTTTAAATGAAGTAGTGATGGACTTAATGTTTTTTTGCAGGAGTATTGCCATAAAGCATATCTTTGGTGGGAATACATCATACAATATTGAGTTAAAAAAAAAACAGTGATTTTGTGCCACAATTTACAGCATCAATGCACTTGTTTATTAGGAGCTGTGAGAATGATCTTATGAATCGTTTGCACAAGGACAGGACTAATAGGTACTACAATCTCACACCTACACAACGCACAGCGCTGTTTAAAATGAGTAAAAATGAAAGTTTGACTATTAAACAGGCCGACAAAGGGGGAGCAGTGGTAGTATTAGATACTACCTATTATCAGAATAAGCTAAGGGAGCTCTTGTCTGACATACATACATATATTCCTATTAATCCGGTCACTATTAGACAGCTAATTGATGGAGTACACTGTAAGTTACAACAGCTGTTGGTCAATATGAAGATCAGTGAAGAATTATTTCAGTTCCTATGGATTGAAGGTGCAGTAATACCGATTTTTAAAGCCCTACCAAAAATACATAAATCATTGGTAGACCCACCTCTTCGACCTATTGTATCTGGGAGAGGCTGGGTGACTGAACATATATCCATTTGGCTAGAGTGTACCCTCAGACCATATGTGGACAAAATAAATGAAATTTTAAGTGACATAGGACAGAGCTTATTCTGATAATAGGTAGTATCTAATACTACCACTGCTCCCCCTGTTTAATAGTCAAACTTTCATTTTTACTCATTTTAAACAGCGCTGTGCGTTGTGTAGGTGTGAGATTGTAGTACCTATTAGTCCTGTCCTTGTGCAAACGATTCATAAGATCATTCTCACAGCTCCTAATAAACAAGTGCATTGATGCTGTAAATTGTGGCACAAAATCACTGTTTTTTTTTAACTCAATATTGTATGATGTATTCCCACCAAAGATATGCTTTATGGCAATACTCCTGCAAAAAAACATTAAGTCCATCACTACTTCATTTAAAACACTAACCTGACTAGGTACAAAAGTAAAACCTTTATTTAAAACAAAACATTCTTCATCAGACAATACATAACTGGACAAATTATAAACAATGCTTTCCAAACATTATCCAGGGACAAGTAAGTAGAATATCTAAAATTTGCACTCATGAGGTCGAATTTGAAATGAAAATACAAAAATTAGAAGGCTTTTTTTATGAAAGGATACAAAGAAGAATTAGTACATAATGTGGTAGATAGGAACAAGGATCATAGAAGGGGTAAATATAAACCCTGGTTGTATTATAAAAAAGGGGAGGAATGTGAGCGGTCACATAATAGAAATGTAATGTTACAACCCAGGATGATGCTCATATATAGTAGTGATATTGGAGGGGTGTGTGACATAATAAAGAAAAATTGGAACATCTTGGTCAGTGATGATGCTATTAAGACCATAGTAGGGGATAGTCCTAAGTTTGGATTTAGGAGGAATAAAAATCTGAAGGATATTTTGGGTAGAGAAAAAGGTAGTATAAAACAGATTAAAAGCCAGTTAGGAAGTGTGCCTTGTGGGGCATGTAAAGCTTGTAAATTCATCAATAAGGAAACCACCTTTAAACACCCAGTTACAGGTCAAGATTTTGTGTTTAAAGCTAGGGCGACATGTAGGACTATGAACATTGTGTACATCGCAGAATGTGAGCAGTGCACAAGTTTTTATATAGGCAAAACAAATTGTATGTTTAAAGTAAGGATTCTGAAACATCTATCAGTCATTAGAACAGGGGATGTACACAATGCCTTGTACAGACACATAGAACAGTTTAATACACATACTTTTAAGTTTAGAGCTATAGCCAATATAAATTTGGGAACTAGAGGGGGAGATATAAAGAATCTTACAGAGGTGATTGAGGCAAAGTGGATCATTGAACTCACAGCACACAGGAAGCCTGGATTGAATGATGTCATCCCAATGAAGCCCGCCTTGAAAAATAGGCGGGTGTTTTATTGAATGTTGATTGGCTGAACTATGATTTAAATTTTATGTGTAATGTGAACTTATCTGATGAAGGGATTGTACCCAAAAGCGCTCATCTTGTTGAATGTTTGGATTTTATACAGCATTAAAAGAACTTGGATAACATAGCAGTGTTCTGCAACAATTTTTTCTTTAACTAAGGGTACTTCATCTGCCAAGTACTGGACTTCTCCTTCCTCTAACTGGTATAATGCTTCCTTACAGTCTTCAGTTTAGGTTCCTCTAACAAAAAATATCTTGCATGTTGCAGCATTTTGCAATTTTATTCTTATCCTATTATACTTAGTCTAATAACTGGCAAATGTTTCCCTCATTCTTCTAGTTTCAGGAGAGAATTATTTGTCTCTCTAAATCCACATCCATTTTGCTCCAGTTTTTCATAGTGGGCATTGTTGACAAACTCAAGAGGTTACGTACAATCCCATATGTCACCCGGTGGATAACCAAATGACTTATAGACAGGACCCAGGAAGTTAGAATTGGGGAGTCCACCTCTACAAAGAGGCCAGTCACAAGTGGAGTCCTTCAGGAATCAGTCCTTGAACTGCACCTTTTTGGAATTTACTTCTCAGAAATTAAGTCCAATGTCAGTGGTCTCTGGCTGACTAAATTTGCAGATGACTGCAAATTAGGAGCTGTCATTGAATCTCACATTGACACAAATGTTCTCCAGGAGGGGCTGACACAAACAAACAACTAACTGGTGTTAGAGTCATGGACTAAAACTAAATGCCAAGAAATGCATAATATCCTTTGGGAAGTCATCCATCCCTGGTAACTATCATATTGACAGCACACCCCTTAGAGATGACAAGTAGTCAGGGACCTAAGGACACACATAGAATTCTAGCCTTTGATCATCATGTGTCTACAGTGGTGAGGAAATCATTCTATGTTGTGCAACTTACTGTATAAACAAAGGTATGGCATCTAAGTCCAAGGAAGTCATTGTTCCACTGTATGTGACATTCATCAGACCGATCATTGAGTATAATGGTCCCTTTGGTATGTACCTAACCAGGCATATCCAACAACTGGAACGTCCACAAAGGTTCCTCAATAAAAAAATACAGGGCACAAGTAATATGTCCTATGCAGACCACCTCAAAGCCTTATCCCTGTATTCTGTCTCCTGCAGGCTTTTGTGGGGAGATCTATGCCTGGAATACAGGGCACTGACAGACCCTACTCTGATGAACCTCTTGCATATCCACAAAACAAACAATACCAGAATTATCCATTCTAAAGACTAACACCTTACCTGTGATATAAATAGAACTTGCTGGAGAAATGGGTATGTATCCCAGAGACTACCCTGTCTATGGAACAGGCTCCCCATCCACGTGAAGCAGACTTCCTCCCTAATCCAATTCAAGTGCAGCTTGGACAATTGGATGGGAAACCGGAAATTCATCCTTGGATTGGCACCTGGGTTTCTGATGCAAGCAGGTAACCTGTAAATGATTCATCTCTAAGGCCCATGCTTACACTTATCAAGGGTATCAGAACTCATCAGAGATTTGGGATGCATGGCTAGGCTTAAAAAGACCCTTGTGATCGTTAGCCTAGTAAACACCTATGAACCTATAGCAAAGATGAGTCTCTTCTTTAACTTATATATTTCAAAATCCACTAATATTTGGCTGGTATTGCAATGATTAGCTGGGGATCAGGGTGCCCTATGCACCCTTTCAGTCAGAATAGTATTCGCTGGTAAAGCTGTTTATTCAGCAAGCAGTTGTGCAGCATTTTATTTCCACAGTCTCTTCCCTCTACATCTTTTGGCACTCCACACAGTCTTATATTTTTCCATCTTAATCAATCCTGCTGGTCCTGTAAAATATCTCCCATAAAATCTAATCTTGCTTCTGCTGCCTCTGCCATCAAACGTGGCTGCTCATTTTCTTGAAGAGTGTCTTGAATTGCATCAGCATGGTTGCTAAGTAATTTTCCTATCTCCTTTGTTCTTTCTAAGGTATCCACCTTGATTTTTTCTAACATTGAGTTCACTTTTTTTTATTTCGCCTAAGACTTCTTTTAATGTTATCTGAGCTTTTCCATTGGGTTCAGCTATAGCTCCACCAAGAAGATCCTGTACTTAAGCTCTAAACATAGTGACTGGAGAATGTGTATCTGTCTTTTTCTCATTTTTTCCCTTTTTTCTTCTTTCTTGCAGATATTTAGTGGTGATTTTAATTTTCTCTGCTTTTTATATTATAAATTCCCAGATGTTGCTGCCACCTTTATCAAAAACAGCACAATTTATCTTATTTGAATGCCTGCTGATACGGATGAGCTGAATATCACTATTCTGCCATACAAGAAGCCCTGGGTTCATTTTTCCAGAAAATATGGTATTACTTAGAAGACATGAGATAGCAAAATGTCAGTGAGTACTAAAATGGGAATGTAAAATATTTTGTTGATAATTTTATTCACTCCTTTTGATGTACATTTTAAATAGTTTCCAATAAATATATCAAAAGGAAGACTGTAGACCAAAGGAAGAAAAAAGAAGACTACAGAAATAAGTAGATTCGGTCATAATCGTGAAAATGTCTCCTCGTTCCCTTCCCAGTCATATGCAATCATGCAGGTATGTGAATTTCAGCTCATAGGTTTTCTTTCGGTTTGATAATGTTCCTCACCATTTTAAATTCTGCAAAGTCTCCCCATGGGTGTTCAACACACATTCAGATTCAGCTTTCCTAACTTTTGTGGTTATCACTTATCTAAAATCATCAGTAGAAAATTTTCTTATTGTGGTTATTAAATGCAGTCAAGTGCATTGTCATTCCATAGCCACACCCTTTTGGTAAGTGAAAAACCTGAAGGTTAGACAGACACTCATTCTTGTATTTTAAACACCATGTCTTTAGCATTTCACATGTCTAGCAGCAATGACTAAAGTCAGTTTTGACCTTTCTGTGTCAGTATCTGAATGATAAGGCATTATGCTTTGATATTAAGTATTGTATATGCCATGCACAGTGATTTAGCTTGTATTGTTCACTTTTTCCAGACTCCTTTCAAGATTATCAACAAATCAGAAGAATATGTAGAAATATGTACAGATTCATCCAATTTACAAAGCACAAAATGGCGAAAAGGGGTTGAGGATGGAAGGACAGATGGATAGTAGGATAAAGGATGTTATGTTTGGCATATTCTAGGACAATCTTCAGGATTCATGTCACTAAAAAGAAACCAATAAAATATGAATCCATTACAAGCAAAGCAAAATAAAGCAGACCACAAAGAATAAAGAGCAAAAATGTGTTTATAAGGAGGTAAAATTCCCTTCACACCACACCCTCTTACTCATATATATATATATATATATATATATATATATATATATATATATATATATACCATCTCAATAGTCATACACTTTTGGGGAAATGGCAAACTCTCAACAAAGAAAAGTCCAAAAGTCCATTTACTATTACACTTTAAGGATATCAGCACAATAAAAACAAACTCACAGTAAAAGCAAACTTAAACTTATCAGTTCTTTAATCAAAACAATATTTAATGACAATTAAGCCAATAAATCAAGAACTATTAGAGCACTAACATCAAAACTGCAACTATCAAAGTTCAGCACAAAAAGGAAAACAAAACTGCTGTTTTAAATAAGAGAAAAAGCAAAATGGAAAGTGTACAAGGATCCAAACCAATAAACCAAAAAAACTCACTTGGAGGGTCCAAACGACAGTCCAAACCACGATTTATTGAGAACAAAACAGTATATAAATAAATGTCAAACGTTTAACGCTTAACTTGATCACTGTGTTTTTGTCTTACTAGGAAACGTCTTCAGAATAGAGCGTACTAAGAACATCCTCATATTTATATACTACAAAACAGTCCTAACTGAATAGTGAACCAATCACATTAAATGCAGTAATGAAGCCATATCCATAATACAAAAAACACATAAAAAAATCATTAAAATTAAATAAATATATGAAAATATTAATTTTTCCATGTTATGACATAAAAAAATATTACAAAAGTATAAATATGAAGCTTAACTCCTAAAACTGATGTTGTTAAAAATAATATATATATATATATATATATATATATATATATATATATATATATATATATATATATATATATATATATATATATATATATACATATATATATATATATATATATATATATATATTTATATATATATATATATATAAAAATGGAACCAAATCCACTTACTACATAATACTACCCTCTAGTGGCCACTACCCTCTAGTGGCCATAATTACATATTTGTCTCAGTTTTGCTGCCCTCAGGGAGACCATATCATTTAAACTGGGAGCTTTGTTTGCCTCTAAGACAATTAGCCAAAACAGCTCTCTGTACTCAAACCTGGTCTCCCAAGGTCCCCCTGTAATATCCAAATCTACAATTTCTACAATGAAAAAATAAAACTCAGCCCCCATACAAATCAAAATATGTTTATATAAAGCGTTAGTTGGTACCTTTTTCCTAATATTTTACAGCTATCTTTTTCCTAATATCGTACCTATGCTCATACATCCTTTGCCTTAATTTTCTCTCTGTTTTTCCCAAGTAGAATGCCTAACATTTATTACACATGGCTATGAAGACTAGTCCCGCTGAATTAGTTACCGTATCCTTTACTATTAATATAGCTATCTCTAGCTTCAATATAAACACTGTTTCCTTCTTTGACGTAACAACATTGTGGACAACATCCACATTTAAAAGTCCCCCTTTTCTTATTATTACCTTCTTTGTTTATAAACACATTTATTTTCTAAGACATTCTTTATATTGCGACCTTTCCCATATTTCTATGATTCCTGAGTGGGGAATGGTATCAAAGGCCTTGGCCAGATAAAGGTAGGCTGTATGAATGACCTTGCCTTCATCCACAGCTCTGGTGACTGACTCAAAGAAGTCAACCAAGTTGAGCAGGCATGATCTACCGTTCACAAAACCAACTGTGTAGGATCCAGAGTTTGGAGCTTCCCTATATCCTTGTTTATTAGGTCCATGATGATGTGTTCCATAGCTTTGCATATCAGACTCATCAGGCTAACTGGGCAATAATTCCCGGGGTCTGTAGTCGCTCCTCCTTTGTGGAGAGGGATGACTGTAGTAGTGCGCCATTCAGTAGGGACAAAGCCTGAGGTGAGGCTGTGATTGAACAGGGCACACAGGTGAGGTGCCAGTTCACTCTGTAGTTCATGTAGAACACAGCCAGGGATATTGTCAGGTCCCATAGAAGCTGTATTCTTGGCCTTGGACAATGCTGTTTTAACCTGTGCAGCAGTAATACTCGGTGCCTGGCAATCTACTGGTGTTGTGGTTGCTTTTCAAAACACTGGAAACAGTTAAAACTTATATGTATAGTCTCAAGTTCAGTTTTAATATCACATGCGTTCTGAAGAGAAATCAGAGTAGAGCAACGGTGGTTCCCCAGATGATAGTAATACTGTATAACAATTGTGGTTTCCTCAGATGTTATCATCGGTAAACAGTTTTCTTTTCTCATTAGAAATATTTAAGCTGAATTCTTCTAGAATATCTCCCTACTTTAAAGTATATTGCTTAGCATATTTATAAATGTCTGCACCTGGATTCATAGATATAGTCCACAATAATGTAGGGCTGGTAGGTGGTAAAAATTCCACATCAAATCCCTCTAAGTTCAAAAAGGTCCAAAAATGCAAGTGACTATAAATATATACTACTACATATCTGGATTAGTCCAGGTATGGAGAAGGTATACAAATGAACATCCACAAGTTCCACAACTCAAATATGTATGAATCACAGTGTATGCTGTTGAACTGTAGCTGGCATTTACTGGTGTACCACTTACTTATGGTACCACTTTCACTCGTGCTCAGTGGACCATGGCTGAGCCACAATATTATACAAAACACTCACGCTTATGCCTAAATAGTATAAAAAATATAGCTCAAAGCCTCTAGATGTACTAGTATTGAGAATAGCAACATATAAGGACAACCATATATAATGTTCCACCCACACAATGATGCCAGATATAACCTGCCAGTGGTATCTACACCAAGATAAGATCCCTTTATCAGATTTTAAATGTCTCTTTCTTCAGTTATGGCAATGTAGCTCAAAGCATTTATGAATCATCAGTTGCCATGAATGCGAAGAAAGGTACAAGAAAGAACCTCTATATTACCCCTGTACTTGTGTACTGAATAGCTATACACTTTTAAATGTGGGATAATGTATTGGCTCTGGTCTAAGCTGTTGAGTCAGTAGGGAAACTGCTCATTTATTGAGAAGATAAAAAATAACTTGTTTGAAGTATTACAAGACAAATAATGGATAGTACAAGGAGAAAAATGAGTCATACCTTGACACCATCTCATTGGAAGACTATTTATGCAAAATGTGCAGCTGCAGGCAGACTTCCTTGGCATATTTAGGGATTAATTCACTTAGAAGGATTTTGTAAGGAAAGTTGATAACAGCCCGCATGAGGAAAGATGATTTAGCATACCTGACATAATTGCAAGCCGAACTGGAAAACCATCTGAGGTGCAGGCCAAAACCAGTGGGTTATGGCTGACCAAGTTTGCAATTCCCCAAGTGATGTGGACGCCCTCCAAGAGGGTCTCACCCAAACAAATGACTGGTGCCAGAAACATGGCCTCAAGCTGAATGCCAAAAAATGCATCATCATCCCCTTTGGGGAGAGTAATGTCCCCACATATTATCACATTAATGACCATGTCCTAAGCACGCAATCAGTTGTAAAGGATTTTGGCACCCAGGTTGATAGCGACCTGACATTTGACCACCATGTTGCTTCCATTGTACGGAAAGCTTCCTCCATGGACCACCTCATAAGTAAGGGTATCTCATCCAGGAGCAAGGAGGTCATAACATCCTTGTATTCTTCCCTTATAAGGCCAGTTATTGAGTACAATTCCCCCTTTGGCATGTACCTCACAAAGCACATGCAGCAGCTGTAGAGACCACAGAGGTTCCTCTCTAGATGAATCCAGGGCCTCAAACATCTACCCTACACAGGCTAAAAGCCCTGTCCCTCTACTCAGTTTCATACAGACTCCTCAGAGGTGACCTCTGTCTGGCATATAAATCAATCTCAGACTTCAGCTTGACGGGACTGCTGCATATCCGTAAGTCAAGCTCCACTTGAATAACCCACACGCAGGACCTCAACCTGGTCTGTGACATCAATAGGACTTGGCGGGACAGATTTGTGTCCCAGAGACTCCCCCATCTGTGGAATAGACTCTCTTTCCACGTCAAGCAGAGTACCTCATTATCCCTTTTCAAGTTTAACATGGATAACTGGATGGGAAACAGAAAATACACCCCTGGGATTACACCTGTGTCCCTGCTGGACAGGGGCTTTGTGAGCTAACTTGTCTAAACATGGGCTAAACTTTTGGCTAGGCTTATAATGGCCTCAGGGCCAACAGCCTAGTAACTTCCTATGATCCTATGTGAAATGAAAGAGGAAGTTGTATTGCTGGTCACATTAATGCCCCTTAAGGAGAACAGATCACCAAAGATGAGTATGCTGAAATTAGACTTGCTTGAAACAAGAATCTTACACTGTGTCCTAAAAATATGTATGGGATAGTAGGTACACATCATTTTAAAGGATGGAAAACTTTTTTTATAGAAATAAAGGGATTAAAGCTGACAGCTATGGAAATACTAAAGAAACCCTTTTCTTAGCAAGAAATGACAAGAACATGATGGAAATATGATGAACAACAACAAAGTACATAAGCCATGGAGCAGCATACAGCCACTATCAGTGCACAGCACATCCCAGTAGTACTTACGATGAGGGACCTTGGTGCACAGTTCAACACTATGTGCTAGTAACACACTGCAACTTTGATTTACAAACACTGCATACTGTGTTTGTGAATATGCTGACTAGTCTTTCACATGCATTACTTCAAGGAATGTCTTATCAACTGAAGTTGTTATGTTTTATTTGTCTAACTACACCCACTTTTCTTTTGTACTGAAACAGACAGTTTTGTTCTTAGAAAAGGTGGAGTATTAAGTCATTATAACATCTTCTCAGAGATATTATTGTCCCATCTATTAAGGTATAGTAGCTAAGGAACAATGAAAAATAGCATCTGCCTTGTTGTGCAGTCCAAAATGCATTTATTTTATTTTTTCTTTGTTGACCGGGTTAGTCACACTAGGCTAATGGCCTCTTTTCATAGGAGATCTGGGGTGGTTTATTGTTGCAACCAAATTTTCAAATTCAGTCCAGGGAGATCCTTTCCACCATAAACATCTCTTCATCAATGGTTCTGATCTATTTTATATCTGATAGCATAATTCATTCCACACTAGTGATGCCTCCAGATGTTTCTCCAGGATAAGCAGAGTGATATCTCTATGCATCTATACTGCCTTTTCACATCTGCATTGATACTTAACAGAAACAAATTACATATAAGTGCTTGGAAGGTATCATCTTAAAAAGTGCATGATAGCCAAAAGTATTACTACTATTCCTAGATCCTAGATTCACTCCCACGCATTCAGCACATCGGGCAATGAGCACCCTTCAGCACTTGTTATTTCCATAGCAGGTACAGGTTTTACAGGATCAGGTTGCTAGCCCGATGCCCAACCCTCCTTAGGGGATCACCACACACTCGCATGCACACACTCACACCTAGGGCCAATTTAGAGTGTCCAATCCAACTACTGCATATCTTTGGAAGGTGGGAAGAAACCTGAGCACCCAGAGGAAACCCACACAAATGCAGGGAGGACATGCAGACTCCACACAAAAAGCACTCCAGCCAAGAATCAAACCGGAGAGCCTCTTGTTATATAGTGACAACACTAACAGCTACACCACTGTGCAGTCCATTACTACTATTACTAGTAATATAGTATGTATTGCATAGTTATAGTTGTATTGTGTATTATTTATATATTTAATAATCAAATATCATAATTTTCACATTTCTGTAAATCTCTAAACAACTAGACAGCATGTACAGATTTGCCTGACATCTTTTTAATTACACAGAAGTGCTAATGTCAGTATATACCTAGGTTAAATGGATGTTGTTCATTTTGCAGTAGCCTTAGCTATATAGGTTATATCCTGCCAAGGATATAATTGGCCATCTTCCAAAGCCCCAGAACATCTTACATGTGGCCAAACTATCAAGCAGCACCAGATGAGCTGACTAAAAGACAAATCTGGGTGCGAAGCCCTTCAGAGCTTTACTGCTGAAAAGAGAATGCTGCTCTGTGGCATTTGAGGATCGATAATCAGCTTCTGCTTTCCTTTGCTGAGCAGATAAATTCTCTTTGGGAAAAAACTCCTATTTTCTTAAATTTATTGTAGATTTATTACTTTCCTCTTCAGAAAAGGTATTTTAAAGATAGAAGTGTTGTATTTTAACAGACTGTCTTGAGACTGTATTTTTGGAGCACTCTTTTTTCTGTCAGTTTAAATGTAATGTAAACTAACTGAAAAGATATTTTCTATGGAGAAATTGTGTTTATTTTGCTGTTGCAAGGCTGCCATAGTGTTTTTTGAAATGTTTTTTACTGTGTTTTTTCTGCCAAAAAATGTAGTTTGTGGACTGGTAGTTTTACTGGCATTTGCTGTTTGTCTTCCCCAGAAAGAGACATAATTTTTGGGCTTGACCATGGAGCAGATTATTGGTTCCACAGTCAGTCCTTCTTTCAGCCACAAAATGAAAAAAAAAGATAAGCAAACAGCCTTTGTCACCACAGCAGGCTAGCAATTTGCCTCAGCTGCAGGTGGGTGACTGCTGTGGCCATTTGTTGCACCTCAGACCACTCCTATTTTACTCCAAATTGCTCTGGTGTAGCACCTACAGCCACTATGGACTGGGGGTTAGCCATATCATCTGCAGATACTGGAGTCTCCTTAGTGGGCAAGGGAGAGCCACTTTTGTTGGTCTTGGGAGAGGGAGCAGGGAAGATTTCCTTATTGTATCAGAATGCTGTGCCCATCCTGGGGAAACAAAAAGCTGTCATTAGTAACATGTCCGGCCTCATTTTTCCTGTCAAAATGAAACAGAAGACCAAGCATGTGTTTACTCCTTCCTCAAATTTCTTTGGATAGGAGTAGTTTACTGGGACTGGTTGAGAGTTTAATTCAGGCAACTGATCTTTCTTGTAAAGTAGTTTCTGGTAAAAGAAAGAGAGATTCATCTTTTCCTGAAGAGATTCAAAATGTTGAATCTGAACAGGAAGATGCAGGGATGCATTTTGGATTTTGTCCTGAGAGTTCTGATTCAGACTCGAGGCAGAGTTCAGTTTCTGATTCTCCCTGTCGGTGTTTCACTTTCTCTAGATAGAATGTCCCTGTGTTTTCAGTAGAACACAGGTTTTACAGTCTCTCAGAAAATACTGAGCTGTTACAGAAACATTTTTCAGAACCTACACCCATTTGTCCTGTCCTGTCTGCTTTAGAGGATGTGTGTCTAACTGCCTGCAATTTTCATGATGGTCAGCCAGCTGTCCTTAAAAAGGCAGATAATATGCATAATTTTTCAGTCTTTTAAATTTTATACAGTATTGCCAAATGCGACCCAGCAGCTATGAACTTAATTTACTTCACTGATGCTAAGCAAGGATGGGAAAACTAGGTACAGGAAAAAGTGTGTACTTCTCTGTAACTTTGATTTTCAGAATTTTAAATTGTCAGGCTCATATGTTAAAGTTTATTGTGAACATATATTGAATGGTTTATCTACCACTTCTTGTGAAGAAAAATCTGCTTTAAATAACTTAGTTTCTATTGCACAGGTTACTACTCATTGTTCGCAGTGTGTATATGACTCTGATACTTCTCATGGGGCTGTTGCCACTGATACTATTTTAAGGAGATTTGCTTTGCTGCATTCTCAGAACCTCCCAGATGTTGTGAAAATGAGATTTTAAAATTCTCACTCGGCTAGAGATTTGGTGTTTGGAATCTCTGCTGCAGATGTGATAAAAAGTGTGATGCAATGGGCAAGATGATACAGGGAATCACCAAAGGTTTTAGCCATCCTTTTCTAAATTGTTCAAATGATTTTCTTTATTGTCATCCAGTTTTGGCAAAAACATAATAAATAGTCTCAACAAAATTCAGGTAAACAGATGTTTAAGATGAAGTGGCAAGGAGGTTCCAAAAAGATGTTTCAAACCTCACAAAAGCAAGACAGTCCAAGTCTGAATGACTTTGAGATCTTGTGACCCCTCACCACCCTGGCTCCTTTTCTCTTTCATAAAGTCTGAATCTTCATTTTCTCTTTGGCAAGTTTCAGACAAATGGGTTTTGAAAAATCATTAATCAAGGTTACAGGTGGCAGTGAGAGGAAATTCCTCCCATTTTGCAGATCAGACACTTATTTCCACCTATTCTTCATCACATTCTGTACCAAGAAGTGATAGAACCAGTTCTTCCTTCACAGATGGGGAAGGGGTTTTATTCAAGGATGTTTCTACTGCCAAAAAAGAAAATGCCTGAAGACCAGTTCTGGATCTTTATTTCCTAAACCTGTTTTTTTGTAGTGCTTCACAACCTGTTACCTCTTCTTCCTCTTTCAAGTTTCTTGGTAATACCAGCCTTAAAAGTTGCTTATCATCAAATCCCTTTCCATTCAGATTTCAGAATTTTCTTAAAGTTTTGTGTGTCTGGATCACAATTATCAGTTCTTTGCCTTACCCTTTAGACTACCATCTGCTCCTTGAGTGTTTACAAAGAGACTAGCCATATTATAGCTCATTGCAGGCTACATTGTATCCACATTTTCCATATTAAGATAACTTTCTTATCTTTGCAGAGTCTTTTTCAAAATGACAGGAATCTCTCTCTTGGGTGAGAGATCTCTTGCACAAGCTGGGATTCCAACAAAACAGTCAAATTCTTTCTTGACTCTCTCACACCTTAAAAAAGAAGAGCAGCATTAACACCCCTTATCTTTTCAGATCTCAGTACTGGGGTTTGTCAGAACTGATTTTTTTCTTTGAGACAGCAGATATCCTTAAATCTAGGTCTCCCCTTCTCTGTCCCTGCTCCAAAGAAGTCAGTCACCACAGACACTTTGGACTTTGCTTAGGGAGCAGTTTAAGGAGGGATAAAAGTGCAGGGGGTGTGGGACACCAAGGACAGATGCAAACACATACATTTCAAGGAGATGATTGCCCTGAACAAGGCACTTATTTCTCTAAACCATCTTTGGTCTCTGGGACCTCTTCAAATGGTTATAGACAACATCATAGTCATGTGGCACATCAACAAGTAAGGGGGGAACCAGATTATACTCCCTTTGCAGATTAACCATGTTAGCTTTAGATATAGCTTCTCAGCACTGTCTCACTCTACAGGCTTCATACATTCTGTCAGAGCAAAACTGTGTGGCAGGCAAGCTGAACAGGATTAGGCAGACCCACATGAATATAAACTAGATCGTGGTCAGGGGAGTCTTCCAAGATTTGATCCATCTCTGGGGAGTTCCTCAGGTAGACCTCTTTGCCTCTTATCTGAATAATCAACTATCAAAATTCTGTTCCAGGACTCAATGCAAGATGGCCTGGAAGACAGATACCTTTTCTTTGGACAGGAATGCTCATGTATAATTTCCCCCCCTTTCCACTAATATCCAGAGTACTTCTGAAGATTCAGAAGGAATCCCCCTAGATCACTGTGATGACTCCTTCTGGTCCAGGCAACAGTGATTCTCCCTTCTTTTGGAACTGGCCAGGGCAATTACCACAAGCTTCCACACAGAATGGATGTACTCACACAAGAACAAGGGTGTTTGATACACCCCAATACCAATCATCTTCAGCTGACTGCCTGGACGATAGGGTCTTAATTCCTTTTAGGCACCTGTTTTCTAAGGATGTGCAGCAGGTACTAATGGAGAAATCCTGCTACCAGAAAATCATATATTAGCAAACGGAAAAGGTTTTCTAGTTGGTGCCAGCAACATAACCAGAACCAATTTAGGGCTAGTTGTTCTCTGGTTTTACAATATTTGTGTGAGTTACTATCCTTTGGCCTTTCTTATTCCTCTAGCAAGGTTCATCTGTCGGCCACTAAAGCATGTCTACCCATTGATTCCCTGCTTTCAAGGCAGTATCATGTCAAAATGTTCTTGACAGGGGTTTTGTATAATAGGTCTTCAAAGAAACCAGTAGTCCATCCTTGGAATCTTAATGTTGTGTTATAGAAGCTAAGACTTGCTCCATTTGAACCAGCTAGTCAGGCTGACTTGAGGTTCTTAAAATGGAAAACTCTTATGGTGAGTCAACCCTACCTCATTTTCTGTAGGGACATGATTTCTTTGGGAATTAATCCTTCTTTTATGCATAAAGTGGTATCTAAATTTACTTTAAGCCAAATTATCTACCTCCCCATTTTCTTTCCTGGACCTAAAAGTGAGGGAGAAAGAATACTCCGTACCTTGATTGTCCAGAGACAACTCGGGTACTATCTTGACAGAAATCTTTCAGATATTCAGATCAATTGTTCATTTCTTGTGAAAGTAAGAAGGGACAACCTGTGTCAAAACAGACTATTTGCAAATGGTTGTCTAAGGTTACCTTTTATTATACTCACCATGACAAATCTATTAAAGTCAGGGTCAAGGGACACTGTACCTGCATCTTGGCTTCATCCATGACGTTTTGGAAAGGGTTGGATTCTAAAAGTATTCTAGAAGCTGTTGACTGGGCCTCTCTACATACTTTAACAAAGGCCTATATGCTTGGTTTCTTCCCCAGGTCTAGCTCAAACGTTGCTAGGACCACTCTCCAGGGGCTCCTGGACCCTTCCCCTTCCACCTCTCAAATATAGTTAGTTATGATCTACCCATATAGCTAAGGCTAGTGCAGCAGTGATGATTATGAAGAACATAGTACTGTTTTGTAAACTGAACTTACCACACCTTATTTTTTTGGTATGTTTTGTTATGCCAGGGTGTGGCATTTATATTTTGTTTTTCCTACCATTGTCCTTTCAGGGATCATTCTCTCTCTCTCTCTCTCTCTCTCTCTCTCTTACTCTGGAAGCAGGAAAGCTCTGAAAGGCTTTGTGACCAAACTTGTCATTTAGTCAGTTTAGCATGAGCTGCTTGACAGTTTGGGCACATGGAAGGTGTCCTGAAGCTTTGGAAACTGTCCAGCTGTTATATCCTTGGCAGGATATGACCCATATTGCTAAGGCTACTACAGCAGTTATCATTCCAACATCTACTGTTATGGTAAGTTCGGTTTACAGAACTGCACTTTCTTAAAATGCAAATTATTTACAAAACTTTAGAAAAATAACATTTATTGTATTTATTGTGACTTACTGAAATTTTGTTTAAACACAGGAAGCTAATGAGGGTTGCCAATGTAAAGATGAGTTGTACTGACCAGTTTTGTATTTGTACTTTGGTAGCACTTATGTTTTTTTGAGATATGAGTAATTGCTTGTACTATGCATTTATAAGTTGAATTTTCAAAAGGCTTGGACTGCAAGCATTATTAGCATGCAGGAAGTTCAAAGTGTAACCTTCCAAAGTTCCTTTGATGCAAAAAAAAGTTTAAATTCAGAAAATAACCAATAGTAAAATAAGTGTTTTAATAAAATCTGTCTAGCAACAGACACTATTTTATCCATTTTCCATTTATGTTTCTACCTTTTTATTCTGATTTTTGTTGTTGTGTTTTATTCATTTCTTTCTACAAATGCATTCCAGAAGGAAGGTCATGTGAGCCAGTGAGTTTAATGAATGCATGAGCCGTGAGCACTACTCCTGGTTACAAGTTCAGTTTCTATTTAGAGTAGATGACAATGATTTTAGTCTGTTTTTTTTTTTAAATAAGTGAATCATTGACAGTTGGGTTCTGACTGTAGCAAGTGAGGAGATCTGAGAGACAATTACAAGAATGATGATGGTGGATCATATCTCTGAGTGTGGAGGGTCTGATAGCAGAGATGTCAGGACTGAAAGTGGATATAGGGGGAAATTAGAGAAAACCAAGGCAGAGCACAGAAGACTGTTGAATGGATACAACAGAAAATCAGGAGATTAAAAGGAACATCAAAAAACAAGAGCAAGAACTGTGCACAATGGACAATTGCATGGAAAATATTTTAAGAGAAAAAAGTATACTTTGAATACCATTCTCAAACAGAAAATATAAGGATAGTTGGTCTATGTGAAAGAACAGCATGAAATGATGTACTCTATTTTGTAGAAAGCTGGATACACAAGATAACAGAGGGAATAGAGTGATAGGCAAAGAGAAGCTACAAAGCAGGACAATTCCCACTTAATGAAGACCACCCAGACATCTGACTGCAAAATGTCACAGTTTTAGTTTAAAAGATTGGTTGGTGAAAACAGCAGTTAGCTTTTCATTTGGGATGGTGTATAATTATGTGCCCCAAATTTATGAGGAGGTGATGAAAATTCTACCAGCAAGCTGGCATATGAGACAATTAGGGATAGCAGTTGATATGGTATATCCAGCGGTGCTTAAAATAATTTTGAGGGGGGAACACTTCTGTGGGCCAAAAACATGGAAGAGGTTATCCATATTTACTATGATGCATTATATAGGACACGTACATTGTGGTTAGACTACAGAAATTATATGCCTGCTAAGACATGGGGAGGCAGATGGCTTGCAAAAGGGAATGAACTTGTAGTATAATGATCAGCGGAGGGGGGATGAAGCTGCAAACATTATAAAACTGTGTTGTAATGAGACTGGAACAGCATATGGTCACATAAAATGGGAATGGATGTCTACAGAATGAAGAGATAAATGAATGCACACAGAGTATGAGTGAAATAAGAAAAGGAGGTGTAGAATGGAAGGAGTGAATATGGGGGGCAGGGGAGGTGTGACAGAGAGAGATTGCCTCTGAAAGTCAGGAGTTTACAGAGCTGTGAATTGAGTGAGATGGGGGAGCTGGACACATTTCAGAATGAGCAGTATGAGCACAGAGCAGGTTCCAGACACAGATGCTAGATGGTTCAAAGTAAGACACAAGAGGAGGGAGAAAGGGGAGTATGGTGCAGTAGGATCATGGCCTCATGGATAACTGGATGAGAAATATCCTTAATTTGTTTATGATTAGAAGTGGGTAGCATATGAGTTTTTAGAGTTAACTGCATATAATGGGGGAAGCTAAGAAGGAGAATTGTGCTAAAATGCACTCTACACTTAACATTTTACCTTCTTACTTGCCCCACTCCAGGTACTGCTGATTATGTGGAAGCTATTGTATCTTGCCTAAATAGAATGTATTTTCCTGAACATTAGAGAGCTGAGTGAATGTGGAGAAGGGTGCAGATGACCAATGCATGGGGGGGGGGCTACTTAAAGGAGCAGATTTAGTTAGGTGGTGAATTTGGGGCTGGTGGAACCAGGGATAGTGATCAAAGGTGTAGGTCCAGTACCAATAGAAGGAAGACATCCAAACAACAGTTGAGATGGAAGAGCTTGGTAAAACAATGGTGTATTTCAACTAAACTGTTAAGTAGGTTATTAGCTAAAATTGGATACTTGAAGATAAACAAGTGATAGGCTATTTAAATCATGGAGGGGTTGCAAATCTCGATATGTTACAAATGTGACTGTTATTGTTCATGGCTTTAAATGTTCGAAATTTGATCCAAACAAGATGCAAAGTCATGGGGCTTATTTTTACTATATAAATGAATAAGGCCATGTAAATGCACTTGTAAGTTGTAAATATATTAGGATGACAGTTGTGATCATAATTTTAGTGTATATGTGTTTCAATAACAAATTATTTTTTCATGTTGAAAATTCTTAGAGCAGAAGTGGTGCATTTCTTATATATTTCTTTCATTTTTTATTGTTTTATTAAAGTGTTAATTATAAGGGGGCCGTTTTAATATGTATAAAAGTACTGTAATTTATGTAATTGTATTGTAGAAAGGAGGGGGACATTACAAGATATAAGGAGGAAAGGTGACAGCACATGGATCATAGCTATAGAATGGCCTTAAATGGTGAAAGGTATGGTTAAAGGGAAAAACAAACCTAAATGTAGAAAGTGACCGAGTAAAAATGGATGAAAGATTAAGAATGATGATGGAAATATGTGTGAGTATAAGTCAGGGTTAAATGGAAAGTGAAGATTGTGCAACTGGGAAGTGAATGATAGTATAATAGCAGCTATTGCAATGAAAGTGCATGAAAGTGACTGGCATTGTTCTCTGCTGTGAGAGAAAATACTGGTGAGTTCTTGACTCATCCCAAGGGCCAGAAGGGTCTAACTCCCGAGTTACCACAGGGGCATGTGAATGGAAACTAGATAGGAGAGGATAGATAGGGACTTCAAATATGAGAGGGGGATATCCCTATCAAAAGGGAAAGGATTCTGACAAATTTCTACGAGAAAGTCTAGATGTTTATTTGTACAGAAACTGGAATTTAAAATGAGAGAGGCTAAGGCATTTGAAAAGATGGTGTTTGTTTGACTAGGAGTAAGTTGTGTAATAGAAGTAGAAAACAGGCAGCAGATATACAGGTATTAGCAAGGGGTAAACAGAAGTGAAGAGATTGAGAAGAAGCTTAAGTTTAACAGAGAGGGAATGGAGTGGTAGGGGGCTTACATAAGGTCAGGGTGTTGTGTTAAGCTCGTTTTATGGGCCAATTAAGTATGTTTTTAAGGTGGTTTGTCAGTGACTAAATTTGTTTTGTAGGATTAAATAGAAGGATAACTGAGTAATAACTAGAAAAGATTAAGTGTTGTATTACATTTGAGTAGGGATAGGTTATTGTGTGCCTTTGAACTTCATAAAGAGGCTCAGAAAGGATTAGAAAAAAGTATGAGCTCAGCTGTGAGAGGGGTATACATTTACAAGGTATAAGTGCAGATAGGTGAATAATATTGATAGAATATTAAAGAACTATGGGAAATGTGGATGAGGTAAGATATTCACATTTCTGATATACCACAGTATATCCGATCATACAGTAGTAAAGCTGGTATAGAGGGAGGGAGAGAAAGAAAGAAAGAAAAAATGGGGTTGTGGTGGAATCCAGGACACTGGCAAAGTGGAGAGAATATAAGATACTTATAAGACATGGCGAAAGATTACAGCCAAAGAACAGAAGGAGTCAGAGAATATGGGATGGATTAAGAGAAGGAGATCTCTGGGGAAGAGAAGAAAGATTAGGAGAATAGGGAAATGATGACAAGAGATACAGAAAGAAAATTGAGAGATAGAGATTTAGAAGTGAAAAGAGATAGTGAAAGGTGGGGATGATAAGTTGACGTTACAGTTAAAACAGAAGCTTAAGGATATGGAAGAGATGGACACAGTATTAAAATTAGTGAGAAGGGGAGCTGATGGTGTTTTTGAAAGAAACAGAAATAAAATTGCTAAAGTGGAATGATAAAAAACAAAAGAAGAGTGCATAGACTGACAGTCTAAGAGACACGGAAGGGAGAGAAATAAAATCAAATGAAGATATTATAAAAGTCTTTTTGGTCTATTATTCAGAATTGTATATGGTTCCTGGCAAGGCAGGATGTTTAATACAGCATTAAAGTAGAAATTAATAAGAGGATATGGAAAGGTGAGGTTAGGAAGGCTATTCATGTTTTAGGAAGGTGAGAGAAATGAATTGACTATTTTATGTTTATATTTGTATTTTAATAAAAGAATTACGTACAGATTGGTGATACCTTAACAAGGATATTCAATGAAGCCACAGAGTGGGAGCAGTTTCATCTGTTACTGGATGAATTTACAACACAGATTTTATATAAACAGAAAGGAGATAAGGGGGTGTTTGGAATTATAGGCAGATATCCTTGTGCAAATTGATGCATATTTTTATGAACTATAAGATTACAAAAGGTTTTAACAAACATCAAAGGAAAAGAGAGCTTTGATAAATGTTATGTATCAGGCAGTATGGAAAAGTGAAGGAAGGCAGAGGTGGTTCTTATATATATCTACAAAGCTTTTGACTGTATATCATGGGTATACATGCAAAAGGTCTTAGAACTAGTAATATGGGAGAGGAGATGATTTAGAGGACTGAAAACTCTGTATAAAGCAACTCTGATGAGGTTGTTTGTCAATGAACGTTTATCAGAGAAGGTGGTGTTGGAACAGGACAGAAGGCAGGTTGCCCTTTATCCTCAGGGCTACTCCCTACACTTAAAGAATGCTTAGAATTGAGAGTGAGGAGACAACTGAGAGAAGGTAGAAATGGGGAATGAAGAGTGGTATGTAGATGACTGCATGTTGGTCTTGAAAATGTTGACAGAGAGTTACCAGGAATTTTAGGGAACTTCTCTGAGTTTGGAGAAATCTGACCTATGCTTCCACTCAGGCAAAAAAGGTAGTTTGAAGACTGGAGACATGGGGTAATTTATAGGGGAATTACCATGGGTAAGCGTGTTGAAACTTCTTGTAAATAAGATAGAAAGGATGTTGAAAATGTGTGCAGTAAAAGTTATTATTTGAAGGGAAGAACAGATCTGGTACACTGTCTTAATTTCTCCTCAGATATGCTTAGGAGGACATACACAGATCAGTCTGCAGAAAAAATAGTGGAGGAGATGCAGAAAGTCTGTGAAAGGTTTATCTGGCAAGGGTAGACTAAGAACTGACAGACAAATTGGGGTGGGGATAATTGATTTCACCCATTATATTACAGACATTAACTTGGCACAGAATATGAGACATCAGGAGTAGGTAGATTTACAATGGATTGTGTGAGAAGAATTAATTGCAGAAGTCCGAAGGACAGAGATAAAGGGAAATAATTGGGGTACAAGGAAGGAAATTGTAGACAAGATTAATATGGTAAATCTAAGGGGCTATGGGGGGCTGAAGAAAGGAAAAATGGGATATGTTTCTACAAACAATTAGGGATCAAGACAGAACTCTGAGTAGATTACAAAGGCAGTAGATAAGCAAAGATGATAAATGACAGAATTATAAATTACACAATGGGTATGATGGAGATGGCAAATGTGTTAGAAAAAATTGGACTAATAAGACATCCACAGTGGTGAATGATCCTCAGGTGTTACAGCACACCCTTTTAAAGATCTGGTGAAGGTGAAGTGGATCAAATATACAAGTGCTGGGCATACCTAGATGTTAACAGAGTATGGGACCATGTAAGAGAGCTATGGACAATAATATTTAAAAAGGAAGTTCAGGATACTTAGTCTTGTCTTTGTGTTTGAGTTTGAACAGGAATACTGGTGATACAGGGATGAGAAAGTGGAAATCAAATTACATCAGCAGATTTGAGAGGATGGATTGCAAAGATATGGAGAAGAACAAGAGTGGGGTTATAGTTGGGAAATGACCCATTACTGGGCAAAGAAGGACTGGAACAAGAATACAGAATGGATAGAAAAGAAGCTCAAAAACATAAGGGGATAAGACTTTGAAAAAATAAGTACAGGGAGTACCAGAGGTTGGTGAGGGCTGTGTGTACAAGCTGTGATTAATAAGATGAAAATCAGGTGGTGGGATAATATTGGAGCAGGTTACAGATCAGTGTGGTTGGATTAATGATAATTACGAGGAGAGAGGAGTTGAGAAGGAGGATGTTTGTGCTTAAGGAGACTGATCCTGATATATTGTATGGCAGTGGGCATAGGGATAAAAGGTATGTGAAATCCATATAGAACTTCATTGGTTCTATACACAGATGGCAAGGTCATCTGTACAAAAAGGCTTTCCCCTTCTGCCATCAAAACAGAACTTAAAAATTACCATTATTTATCTTCTCTAATTGGCTGCTCAAATATAAACCTATACTTAATACCAAGAAGGCAAATTCCATGATTTTCATTACCAAGCAAAAAGATTTCCATAATTCCCACTGAATGAGCCATTTAGCCTAAAAACCAGCAGCCCTTAGATACAACCATTCAATTCAAATACCTAGGGATATGGCTTGACCAAAACCATACTTTCAATAGTATACAGCTGCCACCAACTCAAAAGTCACCTCAAAACCTTTCTAGTCTACAGTTCTCCCACTTCCTCTCTCTCCTTCTTCCAGATGAGCCAGAGGCAAAAGGATTCTGATTGCACATCCAGGATATGGTTTCCCAATCACTGCCAATTAATCTGACCTCCCAGTAGATTCACTTCCCTAACCCCAAAAGAAAACATTACTGTTAGGTCCTTCAGAAGACAAAATGGCTACCAAATAAACAAAGGTGACCCTACTTCCATCCTTTCTCACTTATACAAAGAAACTTATAAACCTTAACCTTTTTTTGCCTGCAGAATAACTATAAGATGCACTACCTATAACTGAAGATTAAAATCACACAAACCCCGTCTTTATCTATGCCTTTGGATACACTTCACTGTATGTTGTATGCAAACATTTATATATATATATATATATATATATATATATATATATATATATATATATATGTATATATATATATATATATATATATATATATATATATAAATCTATTCTAAGGAATATAATGGGATCTACATTAAGAATCAACATATTAGCAAATTTCACTTCACAGCTTTTAGAGATCACTTCTAAATTTTTGGATTGTTAACATTAATTTTTAAAATTATCCAAAATAACCAAACCATCTTTCAAAATACTTTACATATCTGGCACTATCAGGAGTACACTACTTGCATACAGTATATCAAAATGTTAAAATTATCCTGGTTTAAATTAATGCACACTATTTACTGATGTGTTTCATTTCAAGTAGATTAAAAAGTTATAAAGAAGGTGAAGCTATAGGTTGGAACTCATAGTAAATAATACTGCAGAGCAACCAGACTGCATTGCTGAATATCAATATACAGTAATTTAAATGACATAAAAGGCAACATCTCATTACCCAGGAATCAGCATGACTATGAGTTGCTTCACTGAGCAGTTTGAAAAAGTAGTTAGAAAAACTAATCAGCAGAACTAGCATACCCCTTCACCATAGCAGAGATACCAAGAGGACCGCACACAAGCACTAACCCCTCCATCCCAAAACACACGCACGTGCGCGTGCACACACACACACACACACACACACACACACACACACACACACACACACACACACACACACACACACATGCACATATCAGCACTCACAGCAATAATTCATGTACAGACACCCATGTACTTATTCACATAATCACAATGCTCATATACACAAAATAACACACTGACACATGCTGTTCACACACACAGACATATCACTGCTCACCTCCATCAGCTAGCTATCTGTGCAGGTGAAGCCACTCTGAGTAGAGACATTACTACTGTACACAGACTAGTATTTGTCTGTTGGTGTATACATTGTACATTACTGGTACAACCTTTGGCAATGCTTTTCCATTTTAAGACTTGAAAACAAAAGATTGTTGCTTAATAATAAGCCAGCTGCCTTCAAAGCACCAAAATGACAAATAAAGCCCCTTGTTAAATTCATTTGGATGCATTTTATATACTACATTATTATACTTACTACTGACATATATTTTTCCATCTCTTTCAATCAGTTTTTAAGTCATAAAACCAAATTGTGCTGTTGTAATAGGTTCTATGACTAAAGTACACCCACCTGAATGTCTGGGGGGGGGGGGGTACTTACCACACTCCATGCTACTTAAATATATGAACTCTAAGATCACTGTATCTTGAAGAAAAGTGAATTTTCTTGGATACTGTAGTCTCAGGATAAAAAACCCCAAACAATTCACATAGTTTTGATTGCACATTACAGCTTCAATCACAAATGCCTTGTAGTTAAGCCATTCACTAGTTGTAATTATGTTTCCAGACTTTTAAGGTGGCAGTTACTGGCAAATTTCAAGATGATATGAACTTTATTCACAAGGACAAAATTATCACAATTGCTAGTTCTATTTTGTAATTAATTTGATTTCTGCTGTTGTCAAATATTTAGGTATTATCTGTAACACTTGGTATTCATAAAAGCAGCCAATGAGAGAAGATATCAGTTTGAGTGCTGTCAGTTCTAACAGATTTACTTCCAGGCCACAAGAAACACAGGGAGCTCTAAATGATGGTACAGGCACCAATAATTTAAAGATACAGTCAAATATGTCACTTTTCCATTTTT
Source organism: Protopterus annectens (assembly GCF_019279795.1). Taxonomy (NCBI): domain Eukaryota; kingdom Metazoa; phylum Chordata; order Ceratodontiformes; family Protopteridae; genus Protopterus; species Protopterus annectens. The sequence goes on from NC_056735.1 coordinate 1,290,340,353, forward strand.
AGAAAAAAGTTATGCAATCACCATAACGTTCCGTGTTTGTTGTCCATCTCACCTTCATTCTTACTGGTTGGGTTCTGAACTGATTCTCGGTTCCGACTTGGCCACATACTAAAGCTTGGATTTCCACTGGCTTGTGGCTGTATCCCTATCCCATCATGCTCTAGTGAAGCTCCCCAGATCTTGTTTTTTGATAACATTATGAAGCCAAGGTAATATAAATACCTATTATGAAGACAATGAAGAAGGCCAGGGACCCACTTGCCAGCAAAAAAACCTCTTTGTCCTCTAATGTCCTCCAGGAGTCATAGGTAGGAGGAAGGAGGGTGGGATGTAAGAATGAAGGTGAGATGGACAACAAAAATGGAACGTTATGTTGAGTACATAACTTCTTTATGTTATGTTGTCCTATCTCACCGTCATTCTTGATGGTTGGGACAGCATCCCTAGCACCATATTTCTTGGATGGCTCATGGGAGTATATTCTTCAGGACAGTGGACCCAAAGGAGGCCCTGTCCCTGTAGGCCAAATCTACTTTATAATGCATGATAAAGGTATGAGGTGTTGCCCAAGTCACAGCAGCACAAATGCTATCAAGTGGTAGCCTTGCTCTAAAAGCAGAAGAGGTTGCCATGGCTCTTGTGAAATGGGCTTTGACTTTAAAAGGAAAAATCTTGTTATTGGATTCATATATAAAAGTGATACAATCTGATAGCCATTTTGAAAGAGTGACCTTAGATATAGGGGCATCTTTCTTTGCATCTGAAAATGGCACAGATAACTGATCAGAGTTTCTGAAGTCCTTTGTTCTATGTAAGTAGAAGCGTAATTGCCTATGAACATCCAATTGGTGAAGTTTATATTCTGCCCTGTTGCCATGATTTGGAAAGAAAACTGGTAACTCTATGGACTGATTTAGGTTAAATTCTGAACATACTTTTGGCAGGAAGGATGGGTTTGTTCAAAGGGATACTCTGTCTTTATGAAAAAGTATATATGGTGACTTGATCGATAAAGCTTGCAGCTGTGAATGAAACTCTTCTGGCAGAAGTGATAGCAATCAACATACTTGTCTTCCACAACAAAAATTTTAGATCACATAATGACACAGGTTCAAAGGGGGGTAGATTCAAGCAGAACAGAACAAAATTTAGGTCCCATGGTGGCAAAGGTGTTTTTATGGGTGGTCTTAATAAATTACTACCCTTCAGGAAGGCTTTGCATATTTTGTGAGACATCAAATTAAGGGTGAAATTGCTCATATGGAAATTAGATATTGCTGCTAACTGTACATGAATGGTAGCTGCAGCTGCATCTTCGTTAAAAAGTTTTGCCAGAAATTCAAGAATAGAACTTATAGGAGCAGAGAAGGGATCAATGTATCTTGTCAGAGCCCAGGATGAAAACCTCTTCCATTTACTGGTATATAGCTTTCTTGTAGAAGCTTTATGAGAAGAGACCAAGATATGCTTGACCAAATGAGGGAGGTTAGGAAGCCTGGCTATATTTGGAATTGGAGCAGCCAAGCTGTCAACTTTTGGGTTGGAAGACAAGGGGTGGAGCATTCCAGATGTATGACTCAGAAGGTCTGGAAATGGGTCCAGAACCCATGGCTCCTCCTGAAGATGAGGCCAAAGGAAGGGGAACCAAATCTGACGAGGCCAATATGGTGCAATAAGAATTAGCCTGCTTCCCAATGAATTGGCTTTCTGGATAACCTTGGGTATTAGTGGAAAGGGAGGAAAGGCATAAAGAAGTCCTGGGGGCCAATAATGTACAAATGCATCCCTGGCTGACTCCCCCAGAGGGGGGATTAGGGCAAAATAGCTGCTGCATTTGGCATTCATGGAAGTGGCAAAAAGATTGCAGCAAGGCTGGCCCCATTTGCGGAAGATCATCTCCGCTACTTCTTGTTTTAGGGACCACTCATGGGGCATGAGAATTGCCCTGCTAAGTTTGTCTGCTATCACGTTGGACCTCCATGGGATGTGCATTGCTATTAGAAAGTGCTGGGAGGAGATTACCCATTGCCATAATTTGAGGGCCTCTCGACAAAGGGGTTAAGACCTGGTCCCTCGTTTGTTTATGTACCAGACAACTGACATGTTGTCTGTCTGAAGTGCAATTGTTCCCAGCAGAAGAGAGTCCTGGAGTGCCTGCAATGTCAATTGCACCTCCCTCATCTCTAGGATATTGATGTGCAAGTGAGCCTCGTGATCCTGCCAAGTGCCTTGAACTGTCCTGCCCAGATAATGCCCCCCCGCACCTTATCTGGGAGGCATCTGTGGTCACTGTGGCCACTGGCTGAGGGGGAAAACAAGGCTGATCAGATGTTATGTGACTAGAGTGAAGCCACCAGCAAAGGTCCTTCTTGCAGGACTCTCTTAACAGAATCTGGTGTGACATGGGTAGTTCTTATACTGACCATTGGGTGAATAGAAGCCACTGCAGAATTCTCATGCGCATGTGTGGGGTTCATATCATTTTATCATAAGCCGATAAGGTCGAATACCACAATGTCAAACACTATGCATCGAACGCTAAAAATAGCGAAGGTGCAGAACATCGAATTCTTTCCTAGGGAAAGAATTCGGCTGTCCGTTTCTGTGGCTTCGCTATTTTTAGCACTGTGGTCGAAAGTTACTGGGGTTCAGGTAAGTGTGTGATTGTGTGGGCATTGGGTTTAGGATGCGGGTTATGTGAGTTAGAGTTAGGGCGCTGGTGAGGTGAGTGTGCGATAGTGATGGACCTTAGGGTTAGGGTTGGGTTAAGGTAAGTGGATAGATAGTAGTGTTTGTATAGTTTAGTGTAGGGTTAGATGCATGATTTTACGTGTAAGTGTGTGGATTGCTGTTTTTTTGGTGTGGCTGTGTTGTGTGAATGTGTTTCAGAATAGCAAATTTTTTCCCTGGGAAAAAAATTCACTGTTCTGAATGTTCGATATTGTGTGCTTTAGATTATTTAGGTTCGATTAAATGGTGTTCGGTGTTTTCGGCTTTCGATGATGTGATATAAATGCCATACATGGCAGCGGAACTAAACTTATCGTAGATGCCATGGTGCCTAAGACTTTCAAGACTGTTTTTGCCTGTACCTTTGTTTTGGAGAGAAGGTTGTAGACTTGCTGTCTCAGACCTAAGACTCTTTCTGTAGGAAGTTTTGCCTTCATGTTTATTATATCTAGATCTGCTCCTATAAACACGATACATTGTTATGGCAACAAGGCAGATTTTTCATAATTTATTGGGATTCCTAGGTGAGAGCAGAGATAGAGAGAGAGAGAGAGAGAGAAAGAAAGAGGTGTCTCTTGATTGTAGTAGTAGATGCTTGGTGGTGGCAGTTAGGAGCCAGTCATCTAGATACAAAAACAATCAGAATGCTAGACATCTCAGGTGAGCTGTGACTACTGCCATGCATTTGGTGAACAGTTTGGGGGCTGTGGTGAGACCAAAGGGCAGAGCTTGCAACTGGTAATGACTGGCTCCCAGCCAGAAACATTGATAACTCCTGGATGGCCTGTCCATCTTTATGTGGTAGTATGCATCCTGGAGGTCTATAGAGCACATCCAATTATCTTTTCCCAAAAATGGAAAAATCAACTGCAGTGTTACCATCTGGAACTTGGTCTTCTTTACTGATTTATTTAATCAGCTGAGATCCAAAACTGGTCTCCAGTCCCCTGTTTTTTTTTTGGCACTAAAAAGAATCTTGAGTAAGTTTTGGATCCTATTTGGTCTGCGGGGACTCTTTGGATGACTCTTTTGTATAGCAACTTTTGAATTAGTAGAGTTGCTTGATCCCTCTGACTGGGTGGAAATTCTGGGATTTTCTTTGTTTGGGACAGGAAGAAAAAACAGTATGGAGTATCCTCTGGATATGATACCTTGTACCCACTTGCCTTTTGTTTTCTGGCCAGGCTTGTAGGTACAAAGATAAGCAATCCCCAAGTGCCTCCAGAGTTGGACAGGTGGGCCTCCCTTCAGGAGTGCTGAAAGGGCTGACCACAAAGAATCTCTGTCGTCCTGGTTTTGCAAACCCCCTCTGCTACATGGATGGCATCTTCCATTCGTACTTCCCCCTCTGTCCCTAGGGGAAGAGTCACCACGTGTCTTCTGAAAAACTCTCTGGGATTTATGGAACCACATCTTCCCCCCCTTCTGACCTTTGGATAAATGGACTCCTTTGGCAGAGAGAGTCTTTCCTTCTTGTTCCCACCTGGTTAGCATCTCCTTAACTTTTAGCCCAAACAAGGATGAGACATCAAATGAGGCATTAGTAAAAAAAGCTTTGAAAGGTTCTGCAAAGTTGCATAGGTGCATCCAGGAATGCCTCCTTAGGGAAATTCCTGAACCTGCTTCTCTGCGCGCTCCATCTGCTGCATACGAAATGAGCCTCATGGAGGAGTTGACCACAGAATTTAAGGTGGAGAGCCGAGAGGAAACCTTGTCTGTTACCTTGCAGGTACTGTACCTTGGAGAGTATCTCCTAGCTCCTTTAGGAGATCTCTTTGTAGCCTTGTAAAATGCATCATATAGTTCAGCGATCAGAGAGAAAAGTCACTGAAGCAAAGGTGCACTTCCTGTATCTGTCCATCATACGAGACTCATTGTTTGGTAGATGGACAGACGAGGATGTTTCAGAAAGTTCCTTTTTGGTGGCTACTGACACCACCATAGCATCTACAGGGACACCCTTGGACAAGAAGACCTTATCTGAAGGGGCTGTAATGAATTTATTTGGCCTCCTAGGGACGGGCTCCACTGCATCTGGAGACTCCCACTCCTTTTGACTAACTACTTCCATACATTCGAGGAAAGGCAGAGACACCTAAGTGGCTGAAGGGTGACACCCAAAGGCCTTCAGGTAAAACAGACTCCTCATCAGAAGGGTTGATGGGCTTCCAGCCACCTCTCTGCTTAAGGATTTCTAGGATGTCTGCAAAGGAGACATCCTCAGATGGTGACCGTAGGGACCCTTCCGACTCATCGAGGTCTGTGTCCGAGGTGACTGACTCATCTGGGGAGTCCAAATACTTCCTCTTGCAGAGTCTCTTATGGGGGACCTCTTCAGAAGGGTATTCTGGAGAAGTTATGGAAGACATGGGTTCACTCAATGAGATACCCTGAGGCCTGCGGTCTCCGCTGGTCTGTGGATGATGTGGCAGAGAGACAGTCGCCAGCGCCTTAGGGGGAGGAATGTCGCAACTCCTGAGTGGAACTGTCTGAGGACACAGAACTTTCCTCATCAGCTCAAAAGCCCCCCTCTCCTGATCTGAAGACACCTCCAGCTCTGAAGAGGCATAAGAAATCCCCGGAACCAAGGGAGTGAGCTCCAAAGCTGATGTAGGAGTCGAGCTCATCTGCACCGAACCCTGAGAGGCAGGGTCTAATCTGACAACTGTCTGAGCCGACTCCCCTCCCTGGACCCAACCTGAGAGTATTGGCTCCTAAGCCCCTCAGATGGAACTGAGGATGTTGGAGCAGATGTCAGTTCCAAAGATACCAGGATGGTTCTCAGCAGCGATGGCTCCAGAACAGTCGGTTCCAAGCATTCCGGCTCCAAGGTCCTAGGTCAGTTCAGAGGAGGAATTGATGTTGGTGGGATGGTCTTGGCTGGCTCCAAATCCTGGTGGGTTGGAGCTGAGAGACATTTTGCCAGTGCTGGTGTCTTCAGAAGCCTACATATCAACCTATCCACATCATCTTCCGATAGACTCCTGGAGGACTTAGAGGAGAGGGTAGGAGACCTTGCTGATTGTAAGATGGGTGATCTTAACACAGGAATAACCGGCTAAAATTCTGGGGACCAGCTCCTGAATTCAACTCCATCAGCACCATAAAAGTTGGAGCCGATAAAGTAGATTTTGTCAGTTCCGATGTAGTTGAAGCTGGAGATGCAATTTTGGATAACTTTTTCGATGGCTCAGATTTTTCTGAAAAGGGAGATCTTTTTGTCAACTTTTCTAATTAGGATGAAGAAGATTTAACTGATGCTGACATGCTCGGACCTTCTTCAATAGCTTCCTGGATGGCGATTTTAAAAGACCTCTAATTACAGCATCCTAGAGCTAAAAGAATGGCATATTGAGCATGTCTCTTGAAGATGTGCTGCTCCCAAGCAGTAGACACATACAGTATGGGAGTCAATAATAAATATCTTCTGGCTATATTTGGTACACTTTTGAAGCCCAAAGACTTAGATACTTTATGCTCCTTGGACATTATACAAACTTGGTACCACACATGCAACAGCAGTCAAATAAAGTGCAATAACAACTATTTAACAATTAAACAATCTAACAACTTAACAGCTTAAACTACTAAGGAACAATTTAACACTCTAAACTAGAAGGAATGATTTTGTGTGTGTGTATATATATATATATATATATATATATATATATATATATATATATATATATATATATATCATCATCATCATCCCCTTTTTCCCATTTACATGGGGTTGGGGTATCATATTAACTGTCGCCACCTCTCTCGATTCAGTGCCACTCTCCTGCCTTCTACAACACTCATGCCTGACTGTTGCAGATCTTCTTTCACACAATCCATCTACCTCTTTGCTAGCTACCCTCGCTTCCTCTTACCTTCTTCCTGTCTGTCCCAAATCTCCCTCACCAGATTGTCTTCTGCTTTTCTACACATGTGCCCATACCATTGTAATCTGTTCTCTTTGATCTTTTCTGCAATTGGAGCTACTTTGGCTTCTGCTCTTATGTCCTCATTTCTTCGCCTGTCCCGCAGTGTGCATCCTACCACCTTTCTCAGGCACTTCATTTCCATCACCTCTAGCTTCTTCAACTGTTCTGCCTTTACTGCCCAGGTTTCTGTACCATACAGTAGTACTGGTCGCACCACTGTCTTGTACACCTTACTTTTCAGCTTCTTTGGCATTCTTCTGTCATATACTACACCTGATACTCTATGCCAGTTGGCTGCAGCCCCTCTGATTCTAGCTTTGACCTCTTCATTCAGACTACCCTTCTCCTCAACCACCCCTCCCAGATACTTGAAGCTGTTTACCTGTTCCACTATCTTCCCATCTATCTCTATTCTCAGCTTCTTCTGATTTCCCCAATCTGCTGCCATTACCACTGTCTTATCTGTGCTTAGTTTCATCCCATGTGCCTTCAGATTTGCATTCCATTCTCCTATCCTTTGCTGAAGTTATAGATCAGAGTCTGTCTGTACTGCCACATCGTCTGCATACAGCAGCTTTGTTGCTCTGACCCCTTCAACCTGTTTGCTGATGTAGTCCATTACCAGTATGAACAGCAGTGGGCTCAGAGCTGAACCCTGGTGTACACCCACTCCCACTGGGAACCCTTCAGTGAGGCCAAACACTGTTCGTACTTGAGTCACTGGGTCCTTGTACATAGCCTGTACTAATTCTATCAATGTTTCTGGGACTTCAAACCACCGCAGTACTGCCCAGATCAGCTTTCTTGGGACCTTGTCATATGCTTTCTCCAAGTCTAGGAAAGCCCAGTTTGACTCTCTCCTCTTCTCTAGTTTCAAGTATCTGTCTCAATGCAAACATCGGGTCAATTGTGCTGCATCCTGATCTGAATCTGAACTGTTCAACTCCCATCTTACATTCTACTATTCGGCGTATCCGTTTATCAATCACCCTCTCCAGAACTTTCATGCAATGTGGTAGGAGTTTGATGCCTCTGTACTGTCCACAGTTGTGGATGTCCCCTTTGTTCTTGTACACTGGCATGAGTATGCTTATTCTCCAGTCATCTGGAATACGCCTTTTTCTCCACACTGCAATTAGTACCCTCAGGAGCCATTTCTCCCCTAGCTCACCCAGCATCTTTATCATATCTGCTGTGACCTCATCTGAGCCTGCTGCTTTCCTGACTTCATTTTCCTTAGTGCTGCTCTTACTTCTTCTAAGCTGGGCTCCTCTTCTACTCTCATTGTAGGCTGTTTCTGGGGCAGTACCGCTTCTGTGGGGTTTTCTTCATTCAGAAGCTGCTGGAAATACTCCTTCCATCTGCCTTTGATGTCCTGTGGGCTGGTAAGCAGGTTGTTGCTGGAATCCCTTATGAAGGGTGTCTGACTATCTTCTTTATCTTTCTGTCTTTGCCTTGCAACCTGGTATAGTTTCTTTGTGCCCTTACTGAGTCACTTTCCAGAAGTTGATAGAGTGCCTCTGATGCCCTATTCTTTGCTATTGCAACTTCTTTCTTAGTTTCTTTGTTAGCCAACCAGTAGTCCTTCCTAGCTTGGTCAGTCTTTTCAATCTCCCACTTCTTCCTGCACTCCTTCTTTCTTTTGATTACTTCCTGCACTTCTGCATTCCACCACCAGCTTTCCTTATGTACCTTATTTCCATACCTGGCTTGGCCACATATCTTTTCTGTAGTCCTAACACATGCTGTTTTTAGGCGCTGCCACTCTTCTTCAGTACTCACGGACCTTAGGTTTAGGGCATGGGTCATAGTAGGGGATAGCCTTATATATATATATATATATATATATATATATATATATATATATATATATATGGATTCCTATTACAAGAACGAAAGTTCACTACTTCGAACTTATAATGGGAAGCCTCACTTCTGCGAAAGTTCACTTTAAGTGAACTTTTGCGTAAGTGCACTTCACCGAAAATACCGCAGCACAGTGGAGTACATAAAAACAAGCTATGTCCTCCACTATGGTGTGATACTCACGGACCTTAGGGTTAGAGCACAGGTTAGGGTAAGGGGATAGTTAGTAAAGCTATCCGCTTACCCTAACCCATGCCCTAACCCTAAGGTTCGTGACTATAGCACCATAGTGGAGGACATTGCTATGTCCTTCACTGAGCTGCAGTCGTCACGGACCTTAGGGTTAGGGCTATTCCTTTACTATGACCCATGCCCTAACCCTAAGGTCCGTGAGTACTGCATGGAAGTTCAGTACAACATCCGTTCATTTCAGTTCTTCAGTAAACTTCGATTAAGTGCACTTTTGCTACAGTGAGCATTCCATGCACTATTTTGAATTAGTGAAAATTCGATCTAGTGTATGGAACCTATATATATATATATATATATATATATATATATAAAATGACAAACTTTTTTTTTTAATTAAACTAGTAAATTAGGAAGGGAAAGACAAGGTTAGGAAGCCCTCTAATTAAAAAGGGGAGTAGAAGCCCTCTAACTTAAACAGGCTAATGCTATATCCTTTAAATAGTGAAGAAAAGCACTACTAAATTATAAAACAAGAACAAGAACTATATGTCCTCTAACTAAAACAGGCACTGACAGCCCTATAACTTAAACGGCCTGATATTATTCTTTAACAGCAATAAGAAATTTAACCGGGATAGGGGAAAACAAGGCCTTAATTGAAAATTATGGCCTAAAGCAACAACACAGCAGCAAAATTGTAAGTAAAGGGAAAAACACCACAAGAAGATTAACGCTAGCTCTAATTTAAGGTAGAACAGGAAAAATAATAATAATAAATATAAAAAAGTCATTCACTTAGCCAGACACAAAATGGAAGCCTCCAATTTGTTTAGCGGCAAACGAGATCTGGGGAACTTCACTAGAGCATGATGGGATACGGATACAGCCATGAGCCAGTGAAAGTCTTCGAGCTTTAGTATTTGCCTGAGTCGGAACGGAGAATCGGTACAGCCAAGGTACTGAGTTGGGGCACAAGGCTCTTTATATTTCCAGTTATATTGTTTACTGTGTTTGGCTCTTTGAGCCTGTCTCTACTATATGCTTGTGGTAAGAAAAATAACTAGAACCAAGAAAATTCAGTGTGCAAACACCTCCCCAAAAATCTAACATATCAGCAAAAATAAAATATAATAGAGATGCCCATGTCTATGAAATAAGAAACCACTATATAAATAGTATATGACAAAAATGTCAGACAATAAATAGCTATACTTTTGCAACATTATAAATTATTAGCAATAACTGTGTACAATATCACCAAAGGGGATGAAGGAGGGAAGGAAGCTTAACTGACTTGTTTTCAAAGGTCTTCAGTTATGGCAGGTACCTTACTTGATTGCATTAATATCTTCTTCAGAGAAGGTCACAGTAACAGCAATAAACAGGGCTGAGGAATTCTCTCTTTCCCAATAATTGTGCAATCTTGGAGTGGTGTATATTTACCTGTGGAAGTATGAGGATGCAGTGGGCCTGCCACCTGTAAAAACACTTTTAAATGGAATGGCAGTGTCTGACTTGTTAATCACAAACAGAGGTCCAGGTCCAGAAACAGTAGCAAATAATTTATTCACCAACAACAGAATGAGCACTTTCGTCTTGAATAACAATCTGATGAAGTCTTGTTATTCAAAGGTAGGAGGAACAAAGCCTACATGCTAAAAGCGCCCTGACCAATAACAGGCAGTTAAGAGGGTTAATTAATACTCAAAATAATACATTTGACAAAAATAGCTTCTAAGGCAAAGGACAATCACAGAGGTTTCTACAGCTATGTCTGTAACTTCAGGGGAAATGCACATCAATGTGTAGAACTTATTGTAAATGGCATCACCCACACCCAGCAAGGATTTGACAGTATCTCACATTCATGGATAAAAGAGTGCTTAAAATATATAAGATCCACCCTACACTGAAACTACATCACAGCAACCATGAAACTGTGGCAAACCACTTTGCAGTTAAGCCATGATAAAGGACAAATTATTATTCCAGGGATAAAAAATCAAAGAGGGATATTCCAGGGTGACTTTCTGTCACCATTGCTGATTTGCCTTGCCATTAACCTGCTAAGCTGTCTAACAGATTAGATCATGGCTATAATTTGGCTACCAAAAAGCAGCAAAGTGTAAAGATTTCTCATCTTCTCTTTGTCAGTGATTTAAAACTGTATAGCTCATCAGATGAGGAACTGAAAGCACAACTGCAAATAGTCAAAATTTTTCAGAAAATATAAGAATGTCATTTTGTCTTCATAAATGTGCAAAAGCAACCTCTAAAGAAGGAAAGCTGAACCATCAAGAAAACATCAGTTTGGGACAAGAATCTCATATAAAATAACTTGATCGGGGGTAATGTATAAATATTTGGGAATTGAAGGATCAACAACAAAACATGAACAAATGTGAATAAAACTTAATAAGGAATATTTTAGAAGACTTAAATTAATCCTGAATACAGCGTTGACATCTAGGAATAAAATTCAAGCTCTTTCTGTTCTAACTTACAGTTTGGAAGTGATTGACTGGCCGCAAAAGGTGCTGGCTAGATTAGACAGGAAAACAAGAAGGATCCTTCATACTCATCAAATGAGTTATAAAAATCAGTGCATACCAAGATTATATATTCCCCATTCAGAAGGAGATGTGGGTCTCCTTGAAATTGATTACATGTACAGATCTGCAATAGTCAAACTGCATACATATCTGCTGACCTCACAAGACACCAACAAAGTGAAAGTTTTGAAACATGATGAGAATAAATCTAAGTTCCTGTAATCACAGCTGCACAGGTAAAAAACACACTCTCCAAAGCCAAGAACACAGCATCCATAGGACCTGACAATATCCCAGGCTGCGTTCTACACGAACTACAGAATGAATTGGCACCCTACCCAAGTACCATGTTCAATCATAGCCTCACCTCAGGTTTTGTGCCCATTGATTGGCGCACTGCAACGGTTATCCCACTCCACAAAGGGGGAGCCACGACGGACCCTGGGAACTACCGCCCCATTAGCCTGATGAGCCTTGTCTGCAAGGTCATGGAATGTATCATCATGGAACTCATAAACAAAGACATTGGTAATCGCCAAACTCTGGACACTACCCAGTTTGGGTTTGTAAAAGGCAGATCATGTCTCCTAAATCTGATTGACTTCTTTGAAGCAGTCACCAAAGCCATTGATGAGGGTAAGGTGGTTCACACAGCTTATCTAGATCTCGCCAAAGCTTTCAACACCATCCCCCACTCTGGAATTATAGATAAGTTCACTAAACTAGGTATAAATCCCTATGTCACAAGATGGGTTGCCAACTGGTTCATGGACAGAACCTACACTGTGAAAGTAGCAGACTCCAAATCCGATTCCATACCAGTGACAAGTGGAGTACCACAGGGTTCAGTCCTGGGTCCTCTCCTGTTTGGTATCTACTTCTCTGAAGTACAGGCTAACACAGAAGGTCTTTGGCTAACAAAGTTTGCAGATGACTGCAAACTAGGAGCCATAATTGAAACTCCTAACGATGTGGGCATACTACAAAAGGGCCTCACTGAGACAGATGCCTGGTGTCAAAGCCATGGCCTGAAGTTCAATGCCAAAAAGTGTTTAGTCATCCCCTTTGATAAAAACTCTGTACCCATGAACTATCACATAAGTCTACTTAATGCCGAAAGTGTGATAAGAGACCTTGGGACACAGGTGGATAGTAATCTCTCCTTTGATAATCACATCGCCACAGTGATCAGGAAATCCTTCTATGTGGCTCACCTCATTACAAAAGGTTTCTTATCCAGAAAAAAAGAGGTCATTGTTCCCCTCTACTCATCACTCATTAGACCCATTATAGAGTACAACGCCTCTTTTGGTATGTACCTCACAAGACATCTTCAACAACTGGAAAGGCCACAGAAATACCTCACAAAAAAAGATTACTGGTCTCAAACAGATGCCCTACGCAGACCGTCTCAAAAAACTCTAGCTTTACTCCATCGCATTTAGCCTACTCAGAGGCGATCTCTGCCTAACATACAAAGCTATGTCAAACCCAGAGCTGTTGGACATGCTCCACTTAAATAAATCCCAATCCCTCCGAGCTACACACTCTAGGGACCTAAACCTTGTCACCACAATAAACAGAACATGCTGGAGGGATAGATTCCTGTCCCAGAGACTTCCCATACTCTGGAACAGACTACCTATCTATGTCAAACAGAGCTCCTCATTAGCACTCTTCAAGAAAAATCTTGATGACTGGATGGGAAATAGGAAATTTGCCCAGGGATCACTTCTGTGGCTCTGCCCGACAGGGGCACAGGAAAATAATTTTCTTGGGTGGCGAAAGCCAGGATACCTTTTTGGCTAGGCTTATATAGGCCCTAGGGCTAATAGCCTAGTACCTACCTATGAACCTATGACTTCCCTTCTTAGTCTAGCAGAAGCATATCGGCATCAAGCAGGAATAGAAATCAAAACATAAGTAGATAAAAAATCAGGCAGCAACTGAATGTCCCAAAAAAACAAAAGAAATAATATAAGGTGAAGGATTGGATGAGAAGGCAGGAAATGTGGAAAATGCACAAATATAGCTGCAAATATTGAAAAATCCTGGAAGAACCTCATGTTGATTAGGATCAAACTCAGGAATGGTTAAGGAGAGGTGAATTCGAACCAAAAAATGAAAGGTTAATATTGGCGGCCCAAGATACTGGGCTATGTACACGGTTTACAAAAATCTGTTGAACATGTAGGATAAACAGACAAATGTAGGTTTTGTAAAACAGAATTGGAAGCAGTTGCACACCTTTTTGCTAGCTGTGATATATTAATGGCAGAAGGACTGTATATTGAAAGGCATAATAATCTGGCAAGACTTGCAATGGGGACTGTGCAAACATTATAATATTGAGGTAGCTGAAAACACTGGAAACATGAGCCACAAGGCATCATAGAAAAAGTCTACATCACTTGGGATCATCCATTACTAACAGTTCAAAAGACAGATGTGAGGAAAAACAGATACAGTGGTCCATGAAAAGAAGACAAAAGTAGCATTGATCAATGAAATCATTGCACCCAGTGACTACAGTATCTTGTGTACAGAGAGATGCAAAGTCATAAAATATCAGAATTTGCATGTAGAAACGTGAGCAATGTGGAAGAAATATACCCAGACAGTTCCAATAGTAGTAGGAGCAATGGGTCTTAATAAAAAGAATCTACAATGATATTTAGATATATTACCAATGCATGTAACTCCATACGAATTGCAGAAGGAGTCATTACTGGGCAGATTGCTGGTGCTGCGAAAAGCACTTTTGGCTGACATCAGAGACTGAAACAATACTAATTTTATGAACTTTAATAATACTTTGACTTAGGAATGAGGTCCATTCCTGTCATGGTATTAGAAACCCAAAAGATTTGGAGAAATTAAAAAAAAAAACAGAGGCTATTGCCAACCTTTTGGCTGATAGGCTCAGCTCAAATTCCGCCCCCGATAGTCCAAAGGAAATACCACATGCCACAATCTCCCCAACCATTACAATTTACAGGTCATCAATGCACTTTCCAAGGCCAAAAACACACTGCATCGATAGCCCCTTATAACATCCTGGGATGTTTAATAAATAGCATGAAACATGATCTCTCTAGTCCACTTGAATCACTTTTCAGCTGGAACGTTCAGTCAGGTTTTTTGCCTTAGGAATAGAAGATGACTACAGTCATTCCTCTGCACAAAAGGGTCCTACCAATGATCTGGGTAACTAAAGACTCATAAGTCTTACCAGCCTCATATGTAAGGTCATCTAAAAATCATCATGGACATGATAAATGAAGAAATAGGTAATCTGCCTACACTGGACCCATCACAGTTCAACTTTGTTAAAAGAAGGTCATGCTTACAAAATCTGGTGGACTTTTTTGAGACGGTCACCAAAGCATTGCATGAAGGCAAGACATAGCTTACTGTTGACCTGACCAAGACTTTTGATGCAATACCCCACTCAGGCATTATAGAAAAGTTCACTGATTTATGTATAAACATTTTATCCCCCACTGGATAGCCAACTGGCACACTTATAGGATCTAGGAGGTCAAAATAGGCGAGGCCACCTCCACCAAGAGGTTAGCTACTAACAGAGTCCCCCAAGGCTTGGTACTAGGCCTGCTCCTTTTTGCCATCTATTTCTCTCAAACAGAAGCAAATGCTGAAGGTTTATGGCTAACTAACTTTGCAGATGATTGCAAGCTGGGGGTTATCATCTACTCCCTGCAGACACTAGTATTCTTCAAGATCTACCTCTGCCAAACAAATGGTGCTAAAACCATGGTCTTAAACTCAATGCTAAGAATTGCATGACTGTACCCTTCGGGAAGTCAACTATGTCGACTTAATGGTCAAGGATCTGGGTACGCACATAGACAGTAGCCTTACCTTTGACCGCCATGTGGCCACAGTGGTGAGGAAATCCTTTTATGTTGTGCAACTTATTAGTAAGGGCATCTAAAGAGATCATTATCCCAAATACCCCACCCTTATCAGACCAATCAGAGTACAATGCTCCCTTTGGTATGTACCAGATGAGGCATATACATCAACAAAAGTCACCTCAGAGGTTCCTTACAAAAAGAATACAAGGCATAAGAAACCTGCCTTATGTAGAGTGTCTTAAAGCCCTTTTTCTCTACTCAGTCTTCTATAGATTACTGAGAGGTGTACTATGCCTGGCTTACAAGCCATCTGCAAACCCCAAACTTATGAATCTCCTACATATTTGTAACTCAAGTAGTACCAGAAATCCAAGGTCTAGGGATGTACATTTTGTCTGTGACTTAAACTGTACATGCTGGAGAGACAGATATGTATCCTAGAGACTGTCCCTCCTATGGAACAGGCTTCCCATCCATGTGAAGCTGAGTTAGTCTATTACCCAATTTAAGTACAGTTTAGACCAGTAGAAGGGGAATAGGAAACTTACTCTGAGCCTGGCACCCATATTTCTTATGGACAGAAGAAGCTTATAAATGCCTGGTTCTTAATGTCCTATTTGGATACAGGATGTCATTATTCTTTTGGGAAACATTTAGTAGGCTTAGAAAGGTCACCAAGGTCATTAGCCTAGTAAAAATCTATGAATCTATAATAAGTGAGGTATACCTCCATTGTTGTGGTGAAATGTTCTAAGAATACAATCCATCAACTCAGACAGAAATATTGCAATATACAGCACAGCATGATGATAAATGTTTCTATTGTTTGAAAGACTTGAAAGCTTATGTGCCAATGCTTTCAAATCCAGTTAAGTTTGACAACACAAACAGTGCAATTGTTTGTAAGATACTTGGATGTGAAAACAAAACTTTGGAAGATGATCTGACTGAGGCTTATGCTTTAAACAATGGCCAAATCAGCATACCAAGGGACAGAAAAGACGTTATGATTTTACAGACTAATTATAATTGATTTATCTCTGGCTATGGAGTGAAAATTGCCGTCATTTCTTTGGATCCACCTATACAGAAAAAAATTTTGAAATGGGACCTGTGAAAACAATGTGCAACAAGCTCACAACTGTACACAATTTTACATCTACATATTGAGCTGTAGTGCACTATTTCATCCCTTCTGTCAGAACACTCTTCAACCTTCTATCCCTTGGCAGAATAAATGGTTTCTCAAACACCCAGTTAAATGAAATAAAACCTTCATCATCATAAAAATAAGACATTGTGATATCCCAATGCATCCTGTAGATCATAGTATAAAGTGTGTGCTTTATCTTTAAGAAGCATGCAAGGCTGTATGTGCATGTATATAACCCACACATGTGCATACCTCTAGTGCGAATTTGAAGGAGGAGCCAGGGAGTGAGCATGCATGATCATAGTTGCTAATTGTATATAAGTTACTTAAGTTACAGTCAACAGTCAACAATAGTAATGTGTTTGTATGAAATAAAGCTGTTTGAGCAGAACCCACAAAGACTTTTTATTTGTGTCCCAGACATGAAAGTGACATGGAGTCAGAAGTGGGATGGAAGAGAGAAGAATATTCGGAGCCATGAGGTGCAAAGATGACAGTGAATGTAAAACCAAGAGAAAAATGCACAAACATATCCAGAAAGAATCAAAGGTAATGAGAAATAACACAAATGATTTATTCAATGCAAAAGACAACCAAGGGGCATTACAAGGCCACAAACTGTATTATCAGGAAAATGGAAAGTGGAAAGTATGAAAAGTTTAACTAAAGCAAATGTTTAAGATAAGTGTTTAATGAAACAATTAACTCTAAAGCAAAATAAGTATGTTTAAAGCAAAATGAGCTTGTTTAAAGCAAAATGAGTGTGTTCAAGGCAAAGTTGGGTGTAATTAGAATAAACCGAGCACAAGAAAAGTGTATTGGGTGTAAAAAAGGGTTTAAACTAGCAAAAACTAACATAATAAGAAAAGAAAAAGGGCATATTAAGCAAAAATAAAGCAAGGTGACTGCATGTTTTGGCATGCTTGCAGTGCGTGCTTATTACTGTGCATGTATTTCGAAGAGTTTATTGTGTGCAGAGTGCAGCTATTTCATGTAATACAGTAAAGTATAGTCATTTAGAAAAGTTTATTGTGCTGGGTGTGTCTATTCACAAAGTGGCACCATTACAGAGTGCTTCTTGTACTGTAGAGAATTGCCTAGCAAGGTACTGCCATTTTGGGAACAGTGTAGTGTGCTGTATGCAGTTATTCGCAAAGTGCAATTACTTTGAAAAGTTATGCAGTTGCTTGGCATGTTTCTTTCACTGATAAGAGGTGTTTTCTTACAAAAGACAACATTACAAGAGTATTACAGTGATTGTGAGTTATTCAGTTGCTTCATAAAGTTCTTGTATGCTTATTAAAATGATGGTAAATGACTTTAGCACATGATGATAAATGACTTTAGCATTTTTGCCCTTACCATGACATTAAAAAAAATACCAAAATGCCCAAGAAGTTTATTTTGCAAAGTCCAGTTATTCAAAAGTACTATGAGTTTGTTTATTTGCATAATTCTGAAAAGCCCAACAAAGTTCAGAGTAAAAAGGCATTGGACAATTATTGGCAGTAGTTTTGGCATATATGCATGTGCGGATGGTTATGCTTATTTGCAAAACCCTTCACTGGTATGTGTTAATATGGCAGATGGATTTTGAAAACCCCTACCACTTGTATTTGATCAGAATATCGTGGAGAACTGGAGAATATTTGAGCAAGAGTATGACATTTTTATACAAGCTGCTTATGCAGATAGAGATGCATGCACAAGGGTATTCGTTTTGCTAAATATAACAGGGTCAGAGGCCATAGAAAGAGACCGTTCATTCGTGCATGCCCCAGCAGTGTATGAAGGAGAAAGTGCTGACCGCCATATTGTTGTACCAGCTGAATCAAGGGAAGACTCTGAGTGTTTGAAGTGCAAGTTCAGAGAAATGTGTAACCCTCATGAGAATATTACATTAAAGAGGCATTTGTTTTATACAAGAGATCAGAAACCAGGGGAAACATTTGCAGCTTATATAACTGACTTGAGAAACAGAGCTAAAATGTGTTGGTTTGGTTATTTAAAAGAAGAGTTGATAAAGGATACGCTTGTATGTGGTATTAACAGTGCTGCTGTGAGAAAGATTTTACTTTGTGACAGTGATTTAATGTTGAGCAAGGCCATAGAGAGTTGTCAAATCCATGAGGTGACACAAACTCACAAATATGCTTGCGAGTGACAAAAGCATGGTTTCAGTTGACTCCAGAGCACATGCCGATAGTATGGAACACATGGAAAACAAGAGCAGGCCTAAGCATGTGGCAGCTACAGGGCTTCCAAAGAAGCCAAAAGGTTTTCTAGAAAGTTCCAAGAAAGGTACAAACTCCAGCTCCCTCTTAGTGAAGTATAAGCATGAATCAACGAAACCCAAATCTAACTTTATTTTAACTGTTGCAATTGTGGTGCGAACCATAAGTCTAAAAGGGAGAAGTGTTTAGCATTTGGACAGCAATGTCACAAGTGTAAAAAAATGGAACCATTTCCAAAAGTTTTGCAAATCAAGTAAACCTCACACAGATGTAAAGAAAGGTCGCACAAAAAAGCAAGTTGATCAAGTAGAGCCGAAGCAGTCAGCTTTCTATGTAGATCGTGTATCAGTGCTTGGTGAAAGAGTTAATGCAGTGAACATATTAACATATTAACAAGAAGTGAAGTGTTTTGTACTGTCTGGCTTAATGGAAGATCCACAGAGCTCAAAGTAGACACTGTTTCAAAGTGCAATGTTATATCAGCAGACACATTTGCTTGAGTAAGAACTAATGAACTCAATGTAACCGGTAGTGCTAGACTTGTTGCTTATGGAGGTGAAGGAATTCAAACCGACGGTTCAGTGATACTTTTATGTTATTTGTCTGAGAACTGTTACAACTTGTTATTCTATGTAGTCCGAAGGCCAGTGCAATCTTTGGTCTCAAAGATAGTTTAAGAATGAATCTACTTTCTTTTGCTAAAGAAGTTCATTACATAAGTAAATTTCCGAGTTCTAATTTTTCAGAAGCCATTTTCTGAGTATGCTGATGTGTTGCTCCCTATACAGACACACACACACTTGCCATGTCTGGGATTAGAACTTCTACCTAACTAGTTTATCACACTACAGCATTACACAGTTATAAGACGCATCATGGAGATTGTTCAATGAGAAGTTAAGCAAACTTCCAGTTGTGTATTCCATGAAGTTAGACCCAGAGGTCACTCCAGTAGTCAGACCAGCAAGAAGAGTTCCGATAGCTATGCAAAATAAAGTTAAGGCTCAGTTGGATAAAATGGTGCAGCAAGATATGATTTTTCCAGTCATAGAACCAACTGAATGGGTGTCGTCCATGGTTGCCACTCACAAAAAAGGCTCAGATGAAATCAGAATATGCATTGACCCAAGAGATTTGAACAAAGCATTAAAAAAACATAACATCCAATGCACACAGTTGAAGAGGTTGCAGCTCTAATACCGCATGCCACTGTATTTTCTGTTTCAGATGCAAATAGTTCATTTTGGCAAGTGATGCTGGATCACAAATCCTCATTTCTAACTACTTTTGGTACTCCATTTGGCATATACAGATTCCTAAGGATGCCATTTGGAATAAATTCTGCAGGTGAAGTCTTCCAGTTTCCAATGGAACAAATTTTTTGAGTTATCCCTGTGCCATAATAGTAGATGATCTATTGGTTGGAGGCAATGGTGAAACAGGGCATGACAGAAACCTCAAGAAAGTTCTAGACAGAGCAAGTGAAGTAAACTTAAAACTCAATCCTCTGAAGTGCAAATTCAGACTTCCAGAAATTAAGTACGTAAGTCATTTGTTTACAAGTACAGGTTTGACTCCTGACCAAACAAGGAGCTATTCTTGAAATGTCAGCACCAGATAATGTGCAAGCTTTACAGCATTTTCGGGGCATGGTCAACTATTTAGGCAAATTTATAACAGACTTCAGTGAGTTGACAGCAATGTTAAGAGACCTGACATGCAAAAATGTTGCATGGCCATGGTTGGAACAGCACCAGAAGGCATTTGAAGACCTTTAAACAGAAAATTGCCACCCCACCTACATTGAGATACTATGATGTGAACAAACCAGTTACTCTTCCCTCTGATGCTTCAAAATTTGGTCTAGGTGCAGTTATACTTCAAGAGGGCACACCAGTAGCCTGTACATCTAGAACACTTACCCAAACTGAGATGCAGTATGCTCAAATTGAGAAGAAACTTTTGGCAATAGTATTTGCATGCTCCAAGTTTCATGATTATATTTATGGTCAAGCTATTTAGATTGAAACTCATCATCAACCTCTAGTTACTATTCTAAAGAAGCCTATGTATTCCACTCCAGTGAGATTGCAAAGAATGATACTCAAATTGCAAAAGAACTACTTCAAAATGGTCTACACCAAAGGCAAATTGTTCTATCTGGCTGATACTGTATCGAGACCCCCAAGATTACCACAGAACAGCTTAACACAGAAACATTTGACTTTAATGTGATGTCGGGGCATAAATTTTCCACCACTTGGCTTGATGAGTTAAGAGATCATACAAAGACTGATCCAATTTTGCAGAAGCTCAATCACTATATTAATATTGGATGGCCATCAAAGCAATCTAGTGCATCAACTGAAGTGCAAATGTATTTTCTTTACAGAGATGAATTGTTGATGGAAGATGGTATTATTTTCAAAGGTCCTAAAATTGTTCTTGCTTCCTTACAACAAGAATATATTCAGATTTTGCATCATGGTCACCCAGGGTCCACATCCACTAAGAGAAGAGCAAGAGAATTAGTATTTTTGCCTTCATTACTGAAATACATTGATAGAGTTCTTTCTTCATGTTCAGTATGCAATAGTACTAGATCGCATTTGCAAAGAGAGCCACTTCACCTAAGTCTAATTTCTCAACTACCTTGGTCTACTGTAGCAACTGATATCCTTGAATGGAACAATCAACACTACTTAGTTCTGGTAGACTCTTAGATTGATCTCCTACCTAACCTAATCTCAACTGCTGTTATTACTAAGTTGAAATGTAATTTCTCAGTTCATGGTAGTCCACACAAACTTTTTCTGACAAAGGTACTCAATTTACTAGCCAGTTGTTTCAGAAATTTGTGAAAGAATTGGACTTTGTTCATGTCACTAGTAATCCTGAATATCCTCAGTCCAAGCTGAATGAGGAGTGCAGAGTGCAAAGCAATCACTTGAAAGGTCAAAGTGTGACAATACCAATGTATTCTTGAATTTGCTTAATCACAGAAATATACCCCGTGATGATAATCTTGACTCGCCTGCGCAAAGACTATTTTTCAGGCAGCAAACTAGAACTACGCTACCTATTTCTTCAAGTTTGTTGCAGCTTAAATCTAAGAACACTAAAACTATTAAGGCTCAATTGTTTAAAAAGAGTAATATCCAGAAATCTAGTTACGACCAATCGAGCAGATTACTTTCTCCGTTGAGGGAAGGAGAGATGGTACGAATCCAGACACCAAAAGGTTTTGAACGAATAAGACAGATTAGAGGCATCTGTGCTGAACCAAGATCTTACTTGGTAAATTCTGAAGGAGTGGAGTATAGGAGAAATCGCAAATATCTTCTTCCTGTACCACAATCATCATCATCATTGCGATTACAACATTGTTTCTGTGATGCGGACTCTAAACCGAAGAGTGAGTCAGACACTGTTTCAAGACCAGAATGTGCTCAAAAGTGCGATTCCATTCCTGAAAGTAATTTGAACATTCCACAGGTCAACCATTTTACAGAAACTTTTCCAGTTGCTAAATCTAATAACCGTTTTTATGTCACATGATATGGATGGGTGCCTAAACCAAGTGTGAAATATGCAGCAGCGTGGACTTGATTGTACATACCTATATGTTTAATATTGTATAATGCATGACTATGGGTAACCTGTGATTTCTGCATGCCAAACAGTCTCATGACAATTGCATGGTCAATTCTCAAAGAGGGAGGATGTAGATCATAGTATAAAGTGTGTGCTTTATCTTTAAGAAGCATGCAAGGCTGTACGTGCATGTATATATCCCACACACGTGCATTCCCAAGTTTCATTTTGAAGAAGCAGCCAGGGAGTGAGCATTCATGATCATAGTTGCTAATTGTATATAAGTTACAGTCAACAGTCAACAATAGTAATGTGTTTGTATGAAATAAAGCTGTTTGAACAGAACCCACGAATACTCTTTATTTGTGTCCCAGACATGAAAGCAACACATCCCTCACCCCAAATTCTATTACATGTCAAGCAGGCTAACATCCTTGCTACCTCCAAGGTAAACCTATGCAATTGGATGGGCAACCTCATATTCTCCCCAGTCTGTCTTATATTGCCTTCCTTGAGAATGATGAGAACTTTTGAATATAGTTTATTGGTTAGGCTTGGAATGTTCTGCAGACTGATTTCCTAGTACTTACCTCTGAAACTGAAAAAGGTAGCAGACTGCAGCTAGTGCTGAGTATTACACTAAATTTAAGACTAATGTTTACAAGCAAATGGGCTAAACTTGTTACCTAGGATTATCAGTGATTATAGTTATTGTAGTTGTTTAGACAGTCTGGGTAAATCATGATGTCCATTTTCATGTATCTGTCTGGGAACATTTGCTGCTGGTTTTGTATGAATATAATAAAGAATAAACACATTTCTATATTATAATAAAGTCTCCTGTCATTTTTGTGGGGTGATTGTGGTGTTTTGGCATACCCAAGATACTTTTATCACATTTTGTGGTCATCCAGTTTTCATGAGGAGCCCATATAGAGCACTGACACTGTATGCTTGACCACCACTGACCTAACTGCTTGTTCTAGAGTCATATATCATGAAATGACATTAAATGTAGATGACATCCTACCCTTAGATTTTGGTAATTTGAGAATTTTATTTTCAGTTTCAGTGACAGTAATATGTCTGAGTGGAAAATCAGATGACTGAGACAAGGCCAAAACATATTTTGATGATGGTGTGCTTTAGATGTACAAATATATTTCTTGAAGAAAGAGGGGAAGGGCTCCTGTTTATTTTACTTTTGATTCTTTAAAAGTTCACAGGGACTTTTTAAATCTATTTGTAAACTGAGTAAGCTCACTGGACAGTGTCATTGTTCAGGAAGCAGTTCATTAACAGTTCAGAACCTTAATCACCTCAGCTAACTGCCAGACAGACACTAATGAAGGGTTATCTTCAGTAACCATGCAAGTGGATGACTATTGACCTTTAAAAGTGACCTACACAGGTCTCTGATGCTGAACAGTAGAGCTGTTGTGATAACCTTCATTGGTACAGTATTAGCATGGTCTCCCACAATAGAGCAGCCTGGATCCATTATGTCTTACTTCCAGTTTAATCCACAGAATACCTGTGGTAGATATCACCTAAACACTAATGTAGATGCCCATTTTATTATATAGTTTTGAAGCATAGATTTTGGTGGAAGATGCTTTGGTATTCTACAGTTGTTTGTGGTAACTGATATAATAAATGCAACTGACTTCATGGACAATACAGACGGTTGCCTGATTCAGCCATGTCCTTAAACTCTAGTATGGTACTGTTATTCTGGATGCAGATACCTAAGTAAGTGCTTGTTTCAATGTGTACTTTTGGAAAACCAGCGTCAATACTCTCTTGGAACTTTACTGGTTGACTTCAATTCCTTGGGTATAGAAGTTGCCAAAGAAAATGCACAGACCTAAGAGTTGGTCAGTAGTTGTGGATTACCAAAGGAAGATAGCCACTACTCGGAAAAATATCAGGCTGGAAAATACAAAACTGTGCGTGGGCAAACCCCCAAAGCAATGATTTACTTTTGTAGTGTTTTTTCTGAAAATCTCCTCTACGTGAATTTAAGTCATACCACATAGATCTTTAAAGCTTTCAGAATGGTAGTTATTTATCAAAATAGAGAGATAGATAAAATGTAGCACTTTTTTGCAACAAAATTATGAAGCAGTTTCAGTGAGATTTTAATCATTGGATGTTGTTTCAATACTTTCATTTAAGTTCATACAATATCATAATATTATTTACCTGGCAGTCTGTGGTATGTGTCATTGATATCACTCTGCTGGAAACTTCTTCCTTTGTTAACTTTCTCACCGTTTCACATGGAGTCTCCATATTAACACAGTCCTTTGGAAATGTATTTTGGGAAATATTTCTGGATATCTTTCTGTACACTTCTCTGAATAAGGTAGCATTTCTAAAGCTATGACAAACACTGTGTCATTCTGAGGCATATTTGTTAGGAACAGATGCCGCCTGTTGTTTCTAAGCAGTTTTCCATCCTAAGTTCAAACATTAAATGATAATGAGGCACATTGCTTCAAAACTGCAGCATCTTGCTAATTCTCATTAGAACCCTACTGAATTCATAATTGTTCTCATTCCTTTACAGGTGAAAAGAGATAAATGTCTGTTGCATATGATTTTTTTCCATTCTCTGTTGTACATGGCTTTGATGCTCTGGAAGCATTAAGGAAGTATATATAGCAATTTTCCCTTTCCATCAGTAAATGTGAAATTAAGAGGCCAACATCTTGCAGGGGAGTATTTCAATATTTCAATAAAACCAATTAGCAATGTATATAACTATCAGTATTAAAGTTCTGAGACTTTTTAATTAGGCTCTTGACTGAAGTGCCCACCTATCTTGACCATTAGAGTGTCCATATTTAGGACTAGAAGTAACATATTTAAACTTTGATTATTCCAATAATTTCTTAGTCTCCATACTTGCATATATTGGACCATAAACTGATAGCACAATGCCTGGAAGTTTATGCCTCATAAAATTAAAAACTGGACCTTTTCCTACACTAGCAATTCACTTCATAATATCTGGAAACTCTGAACAACAATCAACACAAATTAAATGTTTACAGTCCTATTACTGAAGTAGATCTGATCCAGTCTTATTCTGTGTTCCTTCCAGAAACGAATAAGAAAAAAAAAATCAGGAATTACTCCTGTGATAAGCATTACAAAACTTAGCATTTTGTACCTCATATTATAACTGTACAGATATAACTGATTACAATAGCACATCGCAGGGTCACTCCATTTGCTCAGTCTGAAGAATTCTGTTTTGAAGACAGCGCAGTGAATTTTATTTCGGATAAAATTTAGTTGGATAAATTCTTGGGCATTTGTGTTGGGTTATACATAAGGAATCCCGAGTGAAATTCAAGTGTTTTGCCAACATTTCCTTCCTTAACTGATTTGGCAATATAATTGAATCAGCTTTAAATTTCAAGACTTGTATACTGTTAATTTCTTATTTAAATGAAAAGTATGATAGTAATTATTTACCTGCATCAGTTTTCTATACCAGCCAAACTCAGTCACTTCTCAAAGCATTTGTATTTCAGGATTTCTGAAACTCCTTCCCTGGGTTCAATAATTCAATAATGCCTGCACTGTGTACACAAAGTGTACACCATTCTGAGTGAGCAGACAACTGACATAACTCACATTTTCTTCTTCCTAATCTTAGTTTTCCTACCAATATTATTGCAACTTTAAATATTGACAGGGACTCTTAAAAGTTACCACAAAGTGTTGAGTACATGTACACTTAGTGTAATCCTTAGTGTAATCTTTCTGAGTGAGTAGAAAGCACAAAAAATGTGATATGAATGTTCTTGAATACACTTAGTGTAGGCTTTATTGAATCTGGCCCTTGAAATTTATTTCAGTCAGTGATAACCACGGAATTATCCAATTAACTTCCAGTTCAACATCAAAAAAATCTTCTTGTAGCATTGCAGATATGAATGAGAGCATATCTGTTATATGCATTTCTCAGAGGTCCACAGATTAGTACTTGTAAACAGTATTCAAACTATTATGAATCTAGCCAGTATATCATATTCAAAGGTTGCCCCAAGCTTCAAATAGGACAACATAAGACATAATGGAGAAATTTTGAAGCTGCCAACCCAACTATTTAGGCTTACATTGCAGGTGACAAGGGTTCTACTCTGCTTAATATGTCATGGCAATTTGTTCCAGAGGAGAGGAATAGGTTGTAATATGCATCTATTGTGTCATGATGTCTTATTCATCACTTGATTAAGGT
This sequence comes from Protopterus annectens, assembly GCF_019279795.1. Lineage (NCBI taxonomy): Eukaryota > Metazoa > Chordata > Ceratodontiformes > Protopteridae > Protopterus > Protopterus annectens. The sequence continues at coordinate 1,290,366,736 of NC_056735.1, forward strand.
TTAAGTCCTTTAACTGGGTATCTGAGGAACCATTTGTTCTGCAAAAGAAATGGAGGTAAAGAGGGGTGGATTTTTCATGACTCATTAATACAGATCACCATGGTGGGGTCTATAAGAGATAAAAGCCCAGGAAGAGGATTGCCAATCTGTTTGAATAACCAAGAGTCTTTAAGACATTGACCATTTTACTTCTGAATCTCTAAGGTCTCTCAACTTGTGTGACATGTTTAGAAAAATACACCCCAGAAGGGGCATTATATCAATAATGAGTCTGATAAAATAAGTATAAGGGAGAATGAAGACTTCTTTGGATCTAGTGGAGATGCCTTTGGAATTTAGTTGAGCCAAATAGAATGATGTCCACTGTGGAGACACAATGGTAAAAGACTAATGGATGTCACTCGTATGGAATGGCATGCAAATGTTTTGCTTATCAAAATAGACTACAGTACGTATTTTACATTTAGCTTGAGACCCTTGTCCTTGCACCAGTTGCTAACATAGTCTGACTCCATATTGAAGCAACTGAGTCAGTTAAAAAAATGAACACCCAATTGACAGTTATCTGCAAACATAGATAACCATACACAGCTTGAAGATCTGAGAAACAGATGCCACATAAGACAGTGTACAATACTGAGTCCTGTGGTATACTATAAGTAAAGTTTTTGATTTCAGAAGTAAACCATATGGGTTTTGTTGGAAAACCAGTTAGTTATCTAATATGCAACATATGGATTTATATTCAATTTTACAAGTTTGTCACTAATCCCTGCATGGGGAAATGGTATCAAAAGCTTTGACCAGGTCCACATATACTGTATGTATTACATATCCACTTACCACTGTTTTGAAGAAATCAACGAGTTTGAGGAGACAGGATCTGACTTTGACAAACCTGAGCTGATGAAGGTCTCAGGTTAAGAGATTTCCAAACCCAGATTAATAAGGTCTGAGATAATATGCTCCATAGCTTTAAATATGAGGCTAGGAAGATAAATGGGTCTAAAATTACCATGGTCCATGGTTTGGTTACCATTTTGCAATAGCAATGCAATGTCTGCTATCCAGGATTCAAGGGTATAGCCAGTGAAGAAACATAGATTAAAGAGATTAAATAGGAGTTCAGCTAGGCTGTATTTGGTTCTGATGCTTAAGCAACTAGCTATCTTTTCAGGGCCCATGAATAATGCGCTCTTAGCTTTAAGAGGTCTGACAGGAATTGCTCCACAGTAATTATGGGTGGTCTGCCACTGTGGGATCTGTGAAATAGTTATAGTTATTAAATAGTTATAACTGTGGGTGGCAAAACATTTGCACTAAAATTGTCTGTAAGATATTAACTATTTCCTTTGGGTCATAATTGGTAGTATTATTGTGGGCTAGCTCTGAACATTGCTGGGTATTAGTTCTTAAATTTCTGATACAGTAGAAGAAAGACTTTTAGTTATTTTTGGTTATTTTTAGTTATTTTTGGTATCTGTGGCTATTATAAGATCAGTTTGAGCTTCCTAATAGTACCATTAAGCTCTTTGATAGTTTCCTTATGTGTGTTTTAAGGTATTTTAATGACCAGCAGGTATTAGGTATTCCAAAAAATAAGGCAATAAAAAAATGTCGGCCTTCAGGAAAGCTATCACAAAATACTCAAGTATGAAGAAAATTAAAAAAAATCAATGCAAACCTATAAGAAAGCAAAACATCGGATGCATACACATGCTCCAATTCAATTACCATTTAACTAAAAAGACCACTATTCCACAGCCATATCATTGTTTCATAACAGTTTTGTCAGATCCAAAATAAGCAGACCTACAACCTTCTTTAGGAGTTTATCAGCATGAAATAAATGGCATAACTTTGGGAAAAGGCTTGGCAAACTCATAGCAGCAAATGTTGAAAATACCTAGTTTACAGTAAGAGCAACACATTTCAGTGGACCTTGATTAGTTCCATTCTTTTTTGCCAGAAGGAAATGTTTAACGGTTTAATTGGGCGCATAAAATATGTTGTAGTGTTTGTATACAACTAGAATGTGGGGATTACATACATATTCAAAATTTTAACAAACTACAGACTACAAAATTGAAATTGTCACCAATAAAAACCATTTAAGCAAATAGTAATGAAGGAAAATACAATCAGGTTTATTTCAAGCAAGTGATATCAAATCATATAGCTGCAAGGATGTAGGTCCTGTCGGTCAAATTTAGTACCATACGTTAAACCATTTTATGTCACTTCAAAGGATGGAGTGCCAATTAGCATGGTATATTTATGGAATCAGCACTGACAGTGTAATAGTATGGTATATTCAAAGAATAATCGATAAGGTGATATGGGATGTGCCCTATTTACCCAGCAGTGCCAATGGATAAACCAAGTGGTGAAGCCTGAATAGTCTAATGGAAGCAATAGTGCATAAATACTGCACAAGTCTCATTCCCTTCTTGATTATTGCTCTTAAAACTTGACATATGTTTTGAAGTATGTTATTACTCTTACGTGATAGCTGGATATATTTTATTGAGCAACAGTGTTAACAGTATTCCTTTTACATGAGTTAGTCATATCGTGTTTTAAATATGTTCATGTATTTATTTATTGTATCACTTAGGAATCTTTTGATTTTGAATGCTATTTTTATATACATTTTGTGATTTGGATCTAAGCTAAAAAGTACTATATTCAGGGAATCTATTTTATACATAAAAACACATATAGTTTCTTTAAGCATGATGCAAATTTACTTATTTTTAGCATATTCTTCAATTTTATAATGTATCAATGTATGACAGAATTTTAAATAAGCAAAGCTTTTGTAATAACTTTATATAATTGCTCCTTAAAATATTGCTTATAGTTACTTTTTGATACAGTTTTATCTCTATTTTCTGTTCTTATTCTAACACTTCCACATCTATTTTAGTTGAAATTTACTGCACTGGCATCCCATCCAGATTTCATTCTTTGCCATATGGCCACTACTTCCTGGAATGGGATCCTACTCTTCCATGACTCTGAAAAACAAAGTGGGTATCACAACATTTCTTTGACTGTCTGTCTGTCCATCTATATCTCTACTTCCTCCTTTGAACTAGTACGAGTTCTAAATCTGATTAACACAAAAAGTAATGTATTATGGATTTTACTACTCTAGTATCTGGTCTGGGCTTCTGTTTAAGGAATTGGTTTACTGAATATGTTCATTTAGGAAGTAGTCTGTAGCCTGTAATGGAAAAATAAATTTCATGGACAAAGATCTGCTTCTATTATGCTTATTTCTGATATCATGTAATGGATTTTATGTTGGAATATGTCTGTTTCTGGTATTAACTGTTTTAAATTGCTGATGATGTCAACGTTTAGTGAACCAGCTTTATACAGAAATATAATACTTTTATCGTTTCAATATATGTCTCAGTTATATTTATTTTCAACTTTATACTTTCAAAATTACATCAACTATAATGGAATATTATGCAATTATTCATACATACATTATTTATTCATATTCATACATTTTGTCTGCTCTTATTTAAATCACAAGATGTAAAAATTCATATATTTTTTTTTAGTGAATTAAACTTATTTATTTACTAATTTCTCTAACCATCTGAATTTCTAGTCTTTCAAAACACATTGATAATTTTCTTAACATAGGTGAAAAAAAACTAAAGGCCACCATTTTCATAATCATTGTACACTTTGATGTCCATGCTACACTATATGCAGTCCCTAGATTGTACTCTAACCTGAAAAATGTTTTGTTTCTAATACTGCAATTTGACTATCAGCTGCCAGGCATTCACCTCCTCACTCTGATCCCTGGCCACAGTATGGCTGCCTTGGTTTGGGGTCTGTTGGTGAGAAGGGACAGTAGACAGCAGTAATAATCTAGGATCATCCTCTGGGTGGGATTCACAAGAATGGGTGAGTAAGGGAAGTAGATACAGGTTTGAACAGATGGAATGTCTGCAGCATCAGTCTGTGTTAGCCTTTTCTCTGTTCCTCCACCCCAGGTTTAACTTCTCTAATTCTTTTGGTTTCCTAATACTATGACAGGAATGAACCTAATTCCTAAGTCAAAATATGATTAAAGTTCATGAAATTAGTATTGTCTCAGTCTTTGATGTTAACCAAAAATGCTCTTTTAAGCACCTGCAATGTGCCCAGAATTGCCTCCTTCTACAATTCATATGGAGTTACATGTATCGGTAACATATCTAAATAAGACTGTAAATAATTTTGTATGAAACCCATTGCTCCTACTATTGGAACCATCTGGGTATTCTTCCACATTGCCCTTGTTTCTTCTTGAAAATCCTGGTATTTTATGGCTTTGTGTCTCACTTACATAAGACACTGTAATAAATGGATGTAGCAAATTCAGTGATTAATGCTACATTTGTCTTCTTTCTATGGACTACTGTATCTGGTTTTCTTGCATCTATTTTTTGAACTGTTGGTAATGGTTGATCCCGTGTGATATAAACTTCATAATTTTCTTTAATGTTTTGTTGCTCATGTTTCCAATGCTTTGCATCTACTTCAGTATTGTAATGTTCACATAATAACCAATGCAACAGTCTTGCCTCATTATTATGTCTTTCAGTATACAGGCCCTTTACCATTGGTGTATCACAACCAGCAACAAGATCTGTGACTGTTTCCAATTCTGTTTTACAAAACTTGCATTTGGCTGTTTCTCCTACATGTTCAATGGACTTTGTAAACCAGCATGTACATAGTCCACTATCCTGGGCTGTCAATATTAAAGTCACCTCTCCTTAACCATTCCTGTGTCAGATCCTGATTAACATGAGATTGTTGCTTGAGTTTTCTGCACCTGCAACTATATTTATGCCTTTTCCACCACAGCGTATTGACATCACTTATGTAGGCTAAGTGAACAATGAGGTGTGACCTATGAGGATATGCCAGACTTGGGCCCTAGAGCAACCATGCCACCTAAGCTATTATGCATACCCTAGTCTGATAATTAATTGTTCTAAGCCCTGAGTTCCACCCTGGCTTCAGTGAATGACCTTGCCAAATGAGCATATCCTAACCACCCCCCTGCAGAATGGGCATGCCCATCCATCTTGTCAGCTGCATTACTCATCCAAGTCACTGACTGATCTTGGCTCACCTGGGCTGCAGTCAGGGTTTCATCCCTCTGTGCATCTGGAGCTGACTCTATCCTGATGCTAGTGTGATTTATGAAACAGAACTGCCCCAATGCCAGATTTCATACATTGGGGACTGCTATGCAGGTGTGGGGGAATGTACATTATATATGAACAGACTGCATCCCCAGTGCCTCAAACCCACTTATTCAAATGTACTGTACTATTTCAATGCAAAGCTTTAATGAAGATATAATGTAATAGATGCATCCTGTACAAGGTCTATACATATAACCTAGGTTTTCCTGGAGGGTGGTTGCAAAGTGGGTGTCAGGGAGCATACCTCAGAAATTGTGTCTGTGATTTTTTCATATTCTGATTATTCACCATTAAACATTCTTTATGAGTTTTGTAGGGGTATAGTATATAGTTTATTTATACAATGAATAGTCCCCATGTGCACATTGTTTATAAATAGCGTTCAAAGTGTGTTATCACACTGCAATGTCTACTGGCAGGAAAAGTTGATATATATTGTGGTTGTAGTATTTCCAGAGGCTGGCTTTGGTTTCCCTTTAAGGAATTAACTTATTTCCAGTGCATTCTTCAGAGTTGATAAACCATTGCCTAAAACAGAAAAAAATGCAGTATCTGCAGAAAGCTGTAGTGCATCTAAATGACATTGATAGACCATTGCCTAATACAGAAAAAATACAGTTTGTGCACAAAACTCTAGTAATACTGAACATGGTACCATGACTTGATTTCTGCCACTGGGATTCATTAACTCCTACACTAAGTGTACGCCATTCTGTGTGAACAGACAAGGCAAATTTAATTCACACTTGCTTCCCCACAATTTTAGTTTTCTTAACTGATTTTCTTCCACCTTAAATATTGAGGAGGACTCATAAAGGCTACCACAAAGTGTAGACTACATACACAGTGTAATGTTTCTGAGTGACTAGAGAACACAAGAACATATGATGGGATGTTCTTGAATACAGCTTGTGTTCATTTAGTGTAGGCATTAACTGTTTAAGCCTTTCTGTTTAGTGGTTTATTCACAACAGTGAAACAGTCTTTCATTTTTATTTAAGCTGTCGTTCATTTTTAAATTTTATTTTTGAAACAGTTAATTTATTTATTTATTTATTTATTTATTTTACATTTGTTGACTGTGATAGTCCAACTGGATGCATGTCCATTTTCAGCGGAGGCCCGGGGAGAAAAGCACCACATGAAGACAATGTACAAGACAGAAATCTTGACCATATACAATACAGATAACGTCAGACAGGTAAAGCATTTCAAATACAGGAATATTTATATAGCACTGTTACAGTAACATACCAACATACCCGACTAAGTTTAAAATTTTGAGTAAAAGGATTAATAAAACATTTTTTTTTTTTTTTTAGGGTAACATTGTTTAATTGTTTATAAAGTTTACCAAACCTTAGGAGGTGAGCTATTACAGTAGGAATTAATAGAGAATATCAGAGCATCTGAAATAGTATGTTAAAGATAGAATGTAAAGAATGGTCCTGCTAGGGGAGAAAGTGTCAGTCAGGATTTGTGCATGGGCAAAGCCATTGGGCTTTAAGGAACATTCTTAATTGTTTCTTGAAAAGTGGGGTAGAAGAAAGGGTTGTTAGTTCAGTTGGAAGAGTGTTCCAAGAGTTACCAATAGTTTGAGAACAAGCTATCTCCAGATTTGTTGTTGGACTTTAGGGTAGCTACTAGTATCTTATTAGTTGATCGAAGGGTTGTTAGATCTTTATATGGGCAGATGAGGGTAGAGAGTGTGAATGTATCTGTGGGATGGTATAAGATCTTGTGTATAGTAGTAAGTTGCTGTAAAAGAATCTGGCTTTGCAATTCCAGCCATCCTAGCAATTTAAGATTTTAGCAGTGGTGGGTTTGAAAAGGGTCACCAGTGGCAAATCTAGCTATGTTATAAAAGGCTGTTTCCAACTTATGAAGATTATTTTTGGATAAGTTGGTATAGATTGGGGATGCATAGGCAAGGGTGGAGATTAAGTGAATTTGGGCAATAGCAGTCCTAGCTAGAGGTGTGAGATAGGGTTTAAGTCTGTAGAAGAAACCAAGTTTTTTATTGACTGATTTAATAGTTAGGTTGATATGTGTGTCAAAGTTTAGATTATGATCAATTGTTACACCTAAAAGTTTGGTGGTGGTGTCCGGTGTTATTACAGTACCATTATTAGATAAAATTGTGAAGTTGATAGCAGGAGACTTCTGAGTGGGAGAGAATAGTACCAATTTAGTTTTTTTATGGTTAAGAGACAGCGTTGATGGAACCAGTTTTCAACTAAGGTAAATACTGCTTGGGTACTCGAATGAAGTCCAGCAGGTGAGGAGGCTGAACATATTAATGTCGAGTCATTGGCATATTGTATGCAGGTGGTTTGTGGAAGGGAGATTTTCAAATCATTTATGAAAATAGTGAAGAGGAGGGGTCCCAGAGAGTTATAGGTAGAAGAGTAGATAGTTTATTTTCCCAGAGGACTGCTTGTTGTCTATTTCCTAGATAGGACTTGAACCAATTAATTGTCTGGGTATCTAGTGAAAATGATTTGAGTGAGTTTAACAGTAATTGATGATTAACCATATCAAATGCTTTTGAGAGGTCAATAAAGAGGGCTGAGGACAGTAAGCTGTTACAATTTTTATTAATGCAGTCAGAAAAGGATAGTAGAGCAGTATAGTACTATGGAAAGGCCTAAAACCATGTTGGCAGTCAACTAGCAGGTGGTTTTGAAGAAGATGATCAAGTAGCTGACGATGAATACATCTCTCCATAATTTTTGCTAAGGGGGAAAGTAGGGCTATGGGGAGGAAGTTTGAGAGTTCATTTGATTTCCCACCCTTATGCAGTGGGATAATATGAGACTTTCCAGAGGGATGGGATGGAACTTTCTGTAATGGGTCTGTTAATTAAGATGGAAACACGGTAGGCAAGCACTCCAGCTGACATTTGAAGGTATTCAGCTGGGAGGAGGTCAGCTGATGGAGTGCATGGTTTAAGCATAAGAAGTAGGGAGTGTATGAGAGATGTTGGGACAGGCTGCAGTTGTAATACTTGGAGTAGGGTGGTTGGCAAGGATGAGTCAGTGGTGGTAATAGTTGGTAAGGTATTTGGTAAAGATTGAACAGTTTCTGAAAAAAAAATTGTTAAAAATATCAGCAATTTGGTTGGGAGAATTATGAGTCAAGTTAGAGGGGGTAGGTGTTTTTGCTTGTCCACGATGGAGTAATTTATTTAATCCTGACCAGAATTTTTGTGGGTTTAGATATTGGGTTTGTTGGAATTTAAGGTAATAGTTCTTTTTATCGAGGAATATTGATTTTTTTACTGGCATTCCTGAGCTGTCTAAAGTTTAAATGATCAATAGGGTCTTTGGTAGTGCTCCATATATTCCAGATTTTATTTCTCAGTCTCATTTTTGCCTTGTCTCATTTGAGAGCCAGGGAGCAGGTTTGTTCCTAATTTTAATAGCACGATAGGAGGCATGGTGCTCACGGATTTTTAGGAATGTATTGTTAAGAAAAGAGACTGCTTCATTGAGAGGTAGATATTTTAGGGGTGACCAATTGCAGGCTTTTAGCTCTGCTTGAAAGTTACCTAGGTTCAGGTTCTTTTTGTTCTGGGTGGTTCTAAAGTTTAGTTGAGTGGGAATGGTGATCTTTTGTCTAGTTATAAAGGTAAGAGAGTGGTCACTAATATCATCAGGAAGTATGCCTATTTTGTAAGATTGGGGGTTATTGTTGACTAGTATCCATTCTAAGGTAGTTTGTTTGTTGCTGGGTTTATGGGTTCTGGTAGGGTCGGTGATAGTTTGATAGAAGCCATAGAGATTAATGTGAGATGTAGGTTTGTCAGAAATACAAATTCTTGTGGGAATGATGTGGAAAGCCAGTTAAGGATATTTTCAAGAGTACTTATGTTGTTGCCTGGGGGGATGTAAGAGCAAATTATGTATATAGATTTATTAGCATTAATTTGGAGCTTAGATATTAAGATTTTAGCATTGCTAGGTGAGGGAGGTTGAGTGTTTAGTGAGGTTGCCTGTAGTTCAGATTTAAATAATATCGCAACCCCCCACCCTTTTTGTTAGGACGGTCAGTTCTAAGGATGTTATTACCTGGAGGGATGATATCATTGTCTTTAGTAACTGGTTTGAGCCAGGTTTCTGTGAGACATAGGATGTCAACGGAATGTAAGTCTAGTAGGGCATGAAGTTGGGTAATTTTGTTATTTAAACTAGGAATATTGAGGTGGGCAATTAGAAGAGAGTTCGAGGAAGAAGAGGGTGTATGGGAAATAGAGGTGAAGGAAGAATGGGATTCAGGGAAAGTATTACCAGGCCCTGGGTTTCGGTGAATGTCGCCGTGTAGTAGTAGATACTGAGGATTGTGTGGAAGTTTTGCTAGTTTACATAAAATAGGGTCTATTTTTCTGGTTTGGAAATACTTAATATGGTTTAATCTGAGAAACTGTGGGAGAAGGTAGGCTGATGAGGATGTAATGTTACCGTAGGTTTGTGAAGCTGATAGATAGAAAGGGGAAGTTTGTTTAAAGGAGTGTTGAAATTGAAAGGAGTTTAGGTATTCATAGCCTGTGAGGCTATGAGATAGAAGTAGAGTGGAAAGAATTATGGGCAAGAGGAGGAAATTAGAGAGTTTTAGTAAGCCAGGGGTTGACATAATGAGAGAATGTGGGAATGTAAGTAATGAGAAAATAAGGGGTTATAGAAGGGCAAATATGAGGTGGGTTTGTTTAAGGAGGAAAGTATAGATAGTGGAAGGTGTGAGTAAATTAGTAACAGATGGTTGAGTATGTAACAAGATATGTCGAGCTATTGGTTGATGTAGGGTGGGGGGTGTGGCTTCTAGCAGTATAAGGATAGGTGCCTGAGGGTGGGTGGGAATTGGAGGTAGGGTAGGGGAGTGGAGTGAGCCCGCAGGGCAAATGGAGCGGGCAAGAGCAGTAAGGTAAGTTCAGCCAAAAGACAATCAGCTGTCTTTCGCATTTGGCATAATACAGACGTAACTAAAGTGAAAACTGAGGAGCAGAGTATATAAGCTTATCAGATATGTGTAGATGATTTAGTAAAGTGAGAGTGAGGTTCTCATGCAGAAAGGGGAATTAGAATTGTACTGAAATGCCAAAGAATGGGTGTAGGGCCCGAGGGATAGTTAGTTTTAATGCTAGAATATAGTGTATGTATAGACTTTCACCTAGTGGTCAGGGGAGTATTAGCAGCTGGGGGAGTAGGTAAAAAGCTATTCCAAAGGGATAAGATATAGGATGAGGGGACAAAAGGGTGGTGGAAGAAGTGGCTTTGGGTCTGCAGTAGGCTACTAAATCTCACACCGGAGGGTTAACAAGCAGTTATAGGCACTACAGAAAGGTAGTAAAAAGGTATTTTGCAACATACAAGTACAAAAACTTTAGGAGTACAAGCTTTATGAAGACAGGCAAGGAGTCAGCTTCAGGGGCATCTTCAGGTTAGCAGGAGGTTATTCTTTAACTTTGCAGCAAGGAGGGAAACACCAGGATGCACTTAAATGTACAAAAACTTTAGGAGTATGATGGTGCCTTTCTACATCAGGCTTTTTGATATCTCTGTAATTAAGCAGAAGTGGGTGGGGAGGTGTGCAGGTTCAATATGAGGGAAGGGATAGACACAAAGTAATGCAAGGTTGAGTCAGAAAAACTGGACTAAGCCAGCTGCTAAAAAGAAAATAGGAAAACCAAGCTAAGTTAGTTGCAGGTCAGTGTGGTGCAGTATTTACCTAATAACTACAAATGTTATACTACTAATCTAGTACAGATTGGTGAAAAGGACCACCACTTCTGCAGGGAATAAACAAAAGAAGTATGGGCTGCAGGTACATAGGTAAACTTTTTCCAAGAGAAAGTAGTTTTAAGTAATTGACCTAAGAGTCATATAGGAAGAGACAAATGGGGGGGGGGACCAGTAGTGTGCACGCGTACAGTGAAAGGGGAAACAGTCTTCAGTTTGGAGGACAAATTAAATACAATACAACTCTGACATACACTAGTGTAGCTGAAAGCACTTTAGTGTTCCTCTGACATAGGGTCTCACAGTGCAGGGCAACGAGACAGCCTTGGGTTGATTGGAGGTTGGCCAAGACACAGGATGTAACTTTTGCTGAGGGGAACTAGTGTAACTGAAAGCACTTTAGTGTTCCACTGACGCAGGGTCTCACAGTGCAGGGCAACGAGTCAGCCTTGGGTTGATTGGAGGTTGGCCAAGACACAGGATGTAACTTTTGCTGAGGGGAACTAGTGTAGCTGAAAGCACTTTAGTGTTCCACCGACGCAGAGTCTCACAGTGCAGGGCAACAAGACAGCCTTGGGTTGATTAAAGGTTGGCCAAGACACAGGATGTAACTTTTGCTGAAGGGAATGCGAGCACACTACTGGGGATTCTTATGAAGCATAAGATCACAGACTATGCACAAAATTTAATAATGTGATTTACTGCAGCTTAACTCCAGTCATTCTTCATTCTAGTATGAATGAAGCTTCTGTTTCAGTTATATTTTGAACTACAGGGTATTTTACAGAATTAATCACCACTTGTTCTCAAGTGTGCTTGTGTGCTTGAGTGGCCTGATCCTGACCCTGTGTGGTAGTTCAGAGTTTACCAACAATGGTAAATTCTGTTTTTTTTTCCCAAGCTTCTAATTTGTTGTTTTGTTTTGTCCATGCAAAGTTAGATATTGCTAAAGCATATGTTACTGTGCCTTACTAAATATCACTAGTGTCATAAATAATTGTAATGTAATGAATTCATTACAGGCTGTACTTGTAAACAACTATGAGATAGAACTCAGGGGGTTGTGACAAAAGGTTTTCCACTTACTAATAGCTAGTAATGTACCGCAGTTATTTGCATTAGGGTTTTGGTTATCTTCTATGTTTGTTTTATCACTAAACTTGGGCTCAGATACATGAGTATCCAAAACTGCAGATGACTGAAAAAGCACGAGTAAAGTTTCCAAACTGATAGTTGCAGTTTGTATTCAAGACATGTCAAATAACTGTATGTCATATCTGATATTCAAAAAAAATGATTTAATATGGAAAAATGAAAAGGAGTAAATATGCTACATTGTACATATAAGTTAGTAGCTAAATTCTTAATATAATGGACATATATAAATATAAAGTAGTACTTGTTTTAACACCTTAACCTTTGATATTCACATAATTAGTTGAAAATGCTGCAACATCTTTCCAAGTACTAGAAAATATTAACTGTAGGTGAAATAAAGTTATTTTTCAGCTTATTTAAGTGATTTAACTGATGTACATACAGAATATTGTATACTCATGTGACTATGTCACAGGAAATAATTTAGCTGACAATACATTCATAACTATTATGCCAAACAAATTAGTGGCACAACTGATCAGAGGTACTCAAGACAGATAAATATAATTTTTGTACTACATTTCAAATAGTTAAAAAAGTTAACTTATGAATTGCATTTACATCAACCTATAATTCTTTATTGTTTGGAGAACTTGCACATTAATAAAGGGTTATATATTTCTTTATATGATCTCAAGACAACATTTAAATAGCATGAATGAACAACAGTTATAATGCTATACATATATAATCTCAAAACTGGATTGTAACAGATAAGAAATGCTTCCTGGAATTCATAAAGAATCATGAACCATGTAAGGATACATATGTCAGGGATGGTTCTATAAATATTCCTGCTAGTTTACAATGTTTCTAAGATGCCCATATATTGGAATCAAACACTGCTGCCTTGGAATATGACCAGCACTAACCATATCCAAATAAGCTTCAAAGTGAGCACCTAAAGAGCAGGGTTATGAACACTGTCTCTACAAGAATTCATTCACCACAATGTCAGCTCAGTGTGTTTCACTGTTGCATTACCAAAAGCAGCTGTATCTTGGCTAACTCTGCTTTGCATTTATGCACACACATACACACACACACACACACACACACACAGACACACACACACACACACACACACACACACACACACACACACACACACACCTTATCTCCTTTGCTTACTCTTTCTTGTCAAAGACTGTGTTACCTTATTTACAACTAGAATGCTCTGGTTATCTAAGCAACTATGCTTTGGGTTGAGTTATTTGGAACAGGAAACAAGGGAAGTGTTTGTATTTTTTTTGTGTGTGTGTGTGTGTGTGTGTGTGTGTGTGTGTGTGAAAATTGCATTTTCAAAGCTTTGCTGCATTTCTACAGAAAAACAGCTATTTGATATGTACAGCTTTGTCACATTTTACATATTTGCTGCATCTTTTCTAATAAAACAATTGCAGGTTTTATGCAACTTTTTCACATTATATTGTTGCTGCATTTTTACTGAAAATTTGTGGGTATTATACAGTTTTTCACATATCTTCCCTTTTTTTGTGTTTCAAGTGAACTTTCTCGAGATAGCAGAAGACTCGTAGCCTGAGTTGATGATACATTTAATTTACTTTCACTACCTACTCCACTCTCTAGACAGACAATCTGCTCTTGCATTTTTGGAACCACTCATGTACTAGATTGTCTTACTTTAGCACTGTAGTCCCAAGCTCTATCTGAGAAGCTTATCACTCTGTCTACTGGCCATATGCAATGACTTTAAGGGACAGTGATTTGTAACCATTATGAATGTTCTACCTTACAGGTATGACAGAAGATTTTACAGCCCACACCTGTACTATGATCAGTCGAAAAGTGGACTGCTGATCTATAGGACAGCAAGGAGAGGTATCTGTGAGGCATGAAAATGAGTGAATAACCAAATCTTAGGCATATAGTACCATTAGTTAGTGATTCAAGGAATTTGTAAGAAGAGAGAATAAGTCTACCCTATGTCAAGGGATCAATCAGTGAGGAGAGGGGCAGGCATAGAGTTTCAAGATTAGAAAGGGTCTTACTTGATGCATATGAAAGGATCTGAAGAGGTGGGGTTGAGAATGCAGGGACATTAAATTGAGCTGAGATAAAGCCAATTATGATCAATAAAATGACTGAGGTGAAACTGAATGTCACTAATGCCAGGTGATGACATGAGGGGGGAGTAGGAAGACCGTTGGAAGGAAATATCATTGGAGCAGAAGGGGAAAAAGGAGTGCATATAGCAGAAATTGGGTTGAAAAAAATATGCCATTTTGAGGTGAGGAGGAGCCAGAAATGTGGAGTTTACCAAGTAAAATGGATCAAGGTGGTGGTGAGACTATAATAAAGCAAGTACTATTTCCATGGGTAATGGATAGCATCACGGAAGAAATTTATATATAGTTACGATAGTTTTTAGGTTGACAAAGAGGGGAAGCAATGTAAATAAGGTGCTTTGGTGACAGACACAGAGAAAGCACACAGTGTGGATAGTGGAAAGAGAAATAACCTAACACATTATACAAGATCGGCAAAAATGGGATAGTAAAACATATAAGATATTCTTACCGTGGATCTCTTTAAAGAATGAGGGAAGGACATATTTAGTAGATTGAAAGGATAAAATGATCACTAATTTATTATCTTGGAATGTAAATGGTTTGGTAGAAACAAAGAAGGCAGAGAATGCAGAAGAACTAACTGGGGATTTCTTAGATCTACCCTGGGAGATATGAACTTTCCAGAAAACTGGATAGAGATGATGTTTCACATTTATGTAGCTGCAGAGACAGAAATAAAATCTAAGGGAAAGCTCTCAGGAAGATACAGATAAGGAGAGGCACTAGGCAAGGTTATTATTTGATATTATATATATATATGTATATATATATATATATATATATATATATATATATATATATATATAAAGATATGGAAGAAAAATAACACTATTTATAGATGATAATTCATACTATACGTGCCTAGCCCAGATTCAGGTGTGGAGTATATTTGGTAGGTTAAGGATTGCCTGGCTAACAAGAAATAAAATCAATGGAATGAAATGAAAACAAAATCAATAAGTATAAATTGTGTGCCCTCCTTTGATATAGTGCAAGAATTTCCATTTTTGTAAAGGCATCAAAAGATGAGGTACTTGAGTATATGGATGAAACCTAAAGTTGAACAGGCAACAGAGGAAATGAGAGAGAAGATAAGGTAGAAGCAATATTATTACTGTGTTAAAGAAATGGAAAATGCCGTCTATGGCCAGTGAAATTATTTAAAGTTATTAGTGATGAAAATGTTAATAATACCTTTGATTTTATATGCAGGAAAGGCATACTGTTACACCTCAGGGCTGAACTTTCAGAAGAGAAAAACAAAAGAGATGACAGAATTTTACTGGAAGTTTAAAAGGGCAAGAGTGACATGGGAGAAATTGATGTTGCCACATGAAATGGGAGGGATTGGGATTCTAAACTTATATGAATATTATACAGTGACACAAGTTAGAATATTTTACCTCATGCAAGGTGATTCTTACTAAACAAAATGGATGAGTATGATCCTGTCGAAGTTGCTATTAAAGGAAAATGAAGACAAGAAGAGAATGTGGGAGTTAATGAGGAGGGGGAGGAGTGTCATTGGGTGTTAATATAATGGTTAAGGTGTTTGACTCACAGACACAAGGTACAGTGTTTGATTCTCATCTTTGGGAAGAAAAATGGCTTGGCTTAGAATGGCCTATTAAGAAAGCTAGCCTGGTAATTAGCTATGAACTCATGAAACCATAAATCTAAGGAAAAAGGAAAGTGAAAATTTTGGGGGTAGGGTTTGGCACAATGGTTAAAGTGCTTACCTTACAGACACAAGATACAGGGTTTGATTCTCAAATGGGATAATTGGCTAGGCTTAAAATGACCTGCAAGGGCAGTTAGCCTGGTATGAACCAATTAACTATACGTATATTATATATATATATATATATACACATATATATATATATATATATATATATATATATATATATATATATATATATATATATATATAAAATCATCAGCCCCTTTTTTTCCCATTTTTTCTACATGGGGTCGGGTTATTGTGTTAACTGTCACCAACTATCTCGATTCAGTGCCACACTCCTGCCTTCTTCAACACTCATGCCTGACTGTCGCAGATCTTCTTTCACACAATCCATCCACCTCTTTGCTGGACATCCTTGCTTCCTTTTACTTTCTTCCTGTCTGTCCCAAATCTTACTCACCAGATGGTCTTCTGCTTTTCTACACATGCCCAAACCACCATAATCTGTTCTCTTTGTTATGTTCTGCAACTGGAGCTACTTTGGCTTCCTCATTTCTTCACCTGTCCTGCAATGTGCATCCTACCACCTTTCACAGGCACTTCATTTCCATCACCTCTGGCTTCTTCAGCTGTTCTGCCTTTACTGCCCAGGTTTCTGTACCATACAGTAGTACTGGTCGCACCACTGTCTTGTACACCTTACTTTTCAGCTTCTTAGGCATTCTTCTGTCATAGACTACATCTGATACTCTATGCCAATGGGGTGCAGCCCCTCTGATTCTAGCTTTGACCTCTTCATTCAGACTTCTCTTCTCCTCAACTACCCCCTCCCAGATACTTTAAGCTGTTTACCTGTTCCACTATCTTCCCTTCTATCTTTATTCTCAGCTTATTCTGATTTCCCCAATTTGCTGCCATTATCACCATCTTATCTGTGCTTAGCTTCATCCTATCTACCTTCAGATTTGCATTCCATTCTCCTATCCTTTGCTGATGTTCTAGCTCAGAGACTGCCTGCACTGCCACATCATCTGCATACAGCAGCTTTGTTGATCTGTCCCCTCCAACTTGTTTGCTAATGTAGCCCATCACCAGTATGAACAGCAGTGGGCTCAGAGTTGAACCTTGATGTACTCCCACTGGGAACCCCTCTGTGAGGCTGAACACTGTTCATACTTGAGTCATTGGGTCCTTGTACAAAGCCTGCACTAATTCTATCAATGTTTCTGGGACTTCAAACCACCGCAGTACTGCACAGATCAGCTTTCTTGGGACCTTGTCATATGTTTTCTCCAAGTCTAGGAATGGTCAGTTGGACTCTCTCCTTATCAATAGCTTCTTCTCAAGTATCTGGCTCAATGCAAACATCGGGTCAATTGTGCTGCATCCTGATCTGAATCCAAACTGCGCATCTCCCATCTTACATTCTACTACTCGGCATATCCATTTATCAGTCACCCTTTCCAGAACTTTCATGCAATGTAGTAGGAGTTTGATGCCTCTGTACTCTCCACAGTTGTGGCTATCCCCTTTGTTCTTGTAAACTAACATTAGTATGGTTATTCTTCGGTCATCTGGGATACTGCTTTCTCTCCACACTGCTATGAGTACCCTCAGGAGCCATTTCTCCCCTATCTCACCAAGCATCTTTATCATATCTGCTGTCACCTCATCTGAGCCTGCTGCTTTCCCTGACTTCATCTTCCTTAGTGCTGTTCTTACTTCTAGGGTGGGCTCCTCTTCTTCTCTCATCATAGGCTATTTCTGGGGCAGTACAGCTTCTGTGGGGTTTTCTTCATTCAGAAGCTGCTGGAAATACTCCTTCCATCTGCCTTTGCTCCCCTCTGGACAAGAAAAGGAAATATATGCGCACATGTGTGTGTGTGTGTTTTATATATATATATATATATATATATATATATATATATATATATATATATATATATATCTGTTTATATGTGTGTGTGTGTGTGTTTATATATATATATATATATACACACACACACACACACACACACACACACACACACACACACACACACACACACACACACACACATATTAAAGTTGAGTTTGGCAATTAACAAATGCCAAGAGCATCACAAACTGGAAGGAATGGATATATCTGATAAACATGGGAAAACAGAGTGACTTGAGAGCAAGGGCAGGTATTAGAAAGAGACTGGGCTAAAAAAGGAAATGAAACAAAGTTATGTGAGGCTATGATGGAGGATGAAAAGATGTGGGAATAGAATAAAGTGAAGCACAAAATAAGTTCATAGGTTCATGGGTGTTTACTAGGATAACAACCACAAGGGCCTTTTTAAGCCTAGCCATGCATCCCAAATCTCTGACAAATTCTGATACCCTTGATGAGTGTAAGCATGGGTTTGGGAGGTGAAACATTTACAACAAGTGGCCTGGGAGATGAACTATTTACAGGCTGCCTGTGTCCATTAGAGACATAGGTGCCAAACTAGGGATGAATTTCCTGTTCCCCATCCAGTTGTCCAAGTTGCACTTGAATTGGGTTAGGGAGGAGCTCTGCTTCACATGGATGGGGTGCCAGTTTCAGAGAAGGGATAGCCTCTGGGCTATATACCTGTCTCTCCAGCAGGTCCTATTTATATCACAGGTAAGGTTTAAGTTTTTAGAACAGGTTATTCTGGTGATGTTTGTTTTGTGGATATGCAGGAGGTGCATCAGAGTGGGGTGTGACAATGCCTTGTATGCTAGACATAGCTCTCCCCTCAACAGCCTGTCAGAGACAGAATACAGAGATAGGACCTTGAGGTCGTCTGCATAGGACACGTTACTTATGCCCTGTATTCTTTTATTGAGAAACCTCTGTGGCCATTCCAATTGTTGGATATGTCTGGTTAAGTACATACTAAAGGGGGCATTGTATTCCAGGAGAGGTCTGATGAATGCCGAATACAGTGCAGCAATGACTTCCATGGACCTAAATGCCATACCTTTGTTTGTAAGTTGTGCAACATAGAATGATTTCCTCAATACTGTAGACATATGATGGTCAAAGGCTAGATTACTGCCTATGTGTGTCTCCAAGTCCCTGACTACTGGGTCAGCTCTTAGGGGTGTGTTGTTAACAAGATAACTACTAGGGGTGGATGACGTCCTGAAGGATACTATTATGCATCTCTTGACATTTAGTTTTAGTCCATGACTCTGACACCAATTGTTTGTCTGTGTCAGCCCTTCCTGGAGAACATTTGCATTAGTGGGTGATTCAATGACAGCTCCTTACTTGCGATCATCTGCAGATTTAGTCAGTCAGAGGCCACTGACATTGGCCTTGACTTCAGAGAAATTCCCAGGATTGATCCCTGAGGGACTCTGCTTGTGACTGGCCTCTTTGTACAGGTGGACTCCCCAATTCTAACTTCCTGGGTACTGTCTGTGAGCTCGCTGGCTATCCACCAGCACCAGGTGACATAAGGGAATGGCATATATTGGATTAAAGTTGAAAATGAAGGAAAAGTTGAGGGATAAGGAGAATTTAAGAAATAAGCTACAGAAAGCAGAGAGCAGAATTAATGGAAAAGTCAAGAAATTAAATTCCAACAAGAAAAGGAAATCTAGCAGTGGATTAAAGCATTAGTTGATTAAGGGCAGAAACAAAGTGAAAGAATGAGGGCAGATTAGAGTATAAGAGCAGACGAACCCAGGATGAGGGATGAATGGAAGGAATTGTGTATTATGCTTAGATATGCAAAGAAATTGAGGCAATTTAGAATTTTATATGGAAATACCTACATAGGTGCTTTTATATGCCAGACAAACTGCATATTTACCCAGGGGCAAGTGGTCTTTGCTGGAGGTGTGAGGAGCAAGTAATGGGGTCCTGAGAGCATGTTTCTGGGAATACAGGAAATATGGGTAGTAAAAACAGGACTTCCAGAATTTACAGGGAAAGAGACAGGTAAGAAGCATATGCTCACTAAAGAGATGATGCTACTGAGGTGGATAATTGTGAAATAGACAAAGGATGTGAAAGCAATAGTCTGATATTATTGACAGCCAAGTAGGAAACTGAAATTTAGGGAAACTCCACATATAATAAAATTTAAGAAAATATTTAGTGAATTACAAAAGTAGAGTAGAGTGAGAAGAAAGTGAGAAAATGAAAGTTGTTAA
Source organism: Protopterus annectens (assembly GCF_019279795.1). NCBI lineage: Eukaryota > Metazoa > Chordata > Ceratodontiformes > Protopteridae > Protopterus > Protopterus annectens. The sequence continues at coordinate 1,290,386,795 of NC_056735.1, forward strand.
GGAAAAAATGGACTAGATAGAATGAAAGCAAGGTGGAAACCATGGATGAGGGAAAGGAATAAAGGGATCCAGACATGAAGGTAAATAGGAATATGAGAAAGATTAGAAATGCAGGAGGGGGGTTGGTTTTGTACATAGAAACTGAAGCTACGGTATATATAACAATAAAGAAATTCATGATAGGACTTTACCTTGCTGTATAAAATATGGAATGTGTAATGATAAAGTTCAACTAAATTTGAATAGAGTATTTGGGGAGTACATCAAGAAAAGTAGTGGCAGAAAATGGAAGCTTGGGATCTGAATATATACCGCTTGTTTTAAAGTGTAAGGATCAATGCAATAGATGGGGAGATAGAAATATTTAATGCATGGACCAAACAAATGAAACATGTATAAGATTACAAGCAATCTCCAGTACTGGGCAACCTGCTATTAGAAGTTATAATTCTGCGCTACAGAAATAAATGGTCAGCCACTGCAGAAAAATAAAAAAGTGCCACCATGCACGTGGATTGTACAGGATATTACATAAGATAAACTGGTTGAAAATAAAGCATTGTTAATATGAAAAAAGAACTGAAAAAGTGAGGAACAATATAGGCTGCATAAGACAGCCTTCCACCATGTATGCCTGCACCTTACTAGGGCGGATGCAATAACCTCGATTCGTCACAGAAAAGATAAACACTACTTGGAAACTACCAATCAAGAAATAGAAATCAACAGGTATGTAAACCCACATCTTTTGATTTACTGTATCAGCAACTCAAGCTGAAGAAGATTTTTCCCTTCTAATGCCTAGAAATTATTCTGCAAAATAATTAATGTGTAATACTTTTCAGAAAAATATTCCCTGAAAGTTTCTCACTTGACATTTGGGGCTTTAACAGATTTTAATGAAGTTTATCATCTTGTAGAGTAGAAAATTATGATAAATGTGAAGTTGGTTTGTCCTTACTTCCTATATAAAAACTGGCATATGTATGTGTGTGAGCTTTCCATTTTTAACTTGTCATGAACATTATTGCATAGTAAGAGATACTCTGTGGTATTGTTTTCTGAAAAAAAGTGAGGTAAGTCATTCCATCTTGTCCAACAGACATTTTGCAGAAGAAAATCCTTAAAGGAAATTAGGGTTTAAACTTTAGTTCAGATTTGAAAGTATTTTATAGACAACGCTAAAGCAGCAAATGCTGAACAAGCGTGGGCTGTTTACTCAAAAGGTTTTTATTTGTTTTTCTTGTTTGGAGAGCAGGGGCACTTACAGAAGGCTACCATGCTATTTTATGGTAGAGCTGAAAGTTAAGAGCAATGTTTTCTACATTCAGCTTATATCAGAAGAAACAATAGAAAAAAGATATTCTGCACTTCGTCTGTGCTGATTCTGTCCTACTTCTGTCATAGCCCTCTATTAAGTGATCAGCTACAAGAAGATATCAATTTCAGTTTAAAGCAGATCCACTGCATTTAATATTGTGATTTTTAGCTTACCTTACATTTAATAGCCTTTTTATTGCCATATCTTTTCTTGAAAAGCTCATGCATTTGTATATCATTTACTGGAAGCCTTTTAGACTTATGAGTCCTCATCACATCACTCATGGCAGTCCACCACTGGGTCCTATTAAATTGTTGGTAGAAGGTCTCAAGTTCTATAGAGATCACGTAATAACTGAAATAACAAAAGTACTGCTGTCAGAGTGTGAACATTATTGCCCTTTTATTCACTAGGGAATAATTAACAAACATAAAAATGCCTGTCTAATTCAACATTGAGCAACATGACTGAACTGATCCATAATCCTTTCCTTGTCTTTTGCCATGTATTTTTCTAAGAAATACAGCCTAGAAAAACTGTTTTGTTAGATCAATGAAGCATGTTTGCTTTAACTTATTTATAATGCTTCACCAATGAAGCATTCTGAACATAAACCCAGCTCCAAATATGTTTTGGGAAAGTGGCAAAGGAACACAATGATTAGTCTGCAATGAATAAACGAAAGCTATACTATATCTATATAAAACAGGTACCAGTGAAGTAGAGCTAGATGTTTATTTGCATGCAAATAACTGGATTCATGTCGAGTCAAGATAGTTTTCAGCCAACAGAAAAAAAATGACAACTGTTTGCCAAAAGCAGCTTTGCCAAATAACTCAAGTTTTATTTTTGCAGGGAAGGGGGCAAGCCCTGCTGCCTCCCATGTGGGGGGACACCCTCATCACCCCATGGGCTTATATATACCCAGTCTGAGGTCACACAACAGGCCAGAACAAAGCAAACTACACTGTTGTCGAAAGTAATTTCGATAAACAACAATCGTTATTTTTGTGTTTGCCAAAATTATGTTCAATGACACAACATGCTCCCCAAATAATAATATCACTCAATTAAGCAAGAAATCAAAATAACTTATCCGTATCTGCTAACAACGCACAGTAAAGTCCCAAAATAAATATGTAAATTTGACTTAAAGTTAAACTACTACTGTATTTAATGTAGAATAATTTATTAAGAATTTAATCACTCTCTGCATACCATATGAATGTCTCCTACACCTGACATTCCTTCTAGCTTTCTAGTACATAATCATTGATTTTTTTTTCTGTTTTAGGCATGTGACTTTTATGAGGGATCCACTAGGTACTACTACATTCCAAACATGAGCTAACAAGATTACTTCAGGACTTCCCTTCTTCTTTCCCCCTGCCTCTGGGTGGTCAAGCTCACCTCTTTCTACTACTCCATATAGTTCATTCATTCCTCCAGACGGTAAGAGCTAAGAATCAGAGAACAGAGACATTCCCCATAAGAGCCTGGGGGGGGGGGTCTGAACCTTTAAGACCCTAACCACTCTTTACATGCCCACAACCATCCCAGGGTTTGTTGTGCAAAGGGCATCCGTGAAGCTATGTCACTTACATCCATGGTTGATGTAACCCCTCAAGACTGCTTTGCCCTTCCCTCTTGAAGTTAATGCTCTTGTTGAATCTCTAGTCTCTACCAAGGATTATGCAATAGGAATGAGTCCATGGATATGTGTCCTACCTTCATCCCTGAAGAGAGGTGAGATGACAAGGCCACATTACTCCTACCTTCATCTCATACCAGATCCAGCAGTGCCCAGGCTACTATTTGAACTTTGCTCACTTGGGCGACAGCCAGGACTTTATCCCTCTATGCCAAGAGAGCTGGCTACTTTAGGGATTCATAGTGTTGCACATTTTGATCAATTGTTTTAAAAACAAATTGTTCGTAATTGTTCTTGAAGATCAAATGACAAATTATTGTGAATAATGATTTCCAAGCCCTTTAGTTTACTGGCACTTTCCGTACCATGCATCATTGCCTTAGTCTTACTAACTCTAATACTTAAGTTGTTAATTGAACCCATTGGTCTGCAGCATTCAGACTTTTCTAAAGGTTGTCTTGATCTTTGATGATGGTTAAATTTTTTTCAGTTTTCAGATTATCAATGTAAATGTCACAGATGGCAGAGGTAGCAGGCATGAAGCCTGTGGGGTATTCATTGAAAAGAAACAGGCTTAACACTCATGTTTGTGGAATATCCTTGTTCAGACCTAACCTTTACTGCTTTTTTATTTTATTGGACTTAGTGCATCAGATACAAAACACGTATCGACATTGTTATTAAATGTAATGAATATTATAACAAGCCCGATTAACGTCTAATTACATAAAGTATCACTGTACATGAGAATTCAACATAAACTGCACCAAACCATATGACCTTCTTTAATGTGTTAACATTATTTTACTAAAAACTGATGGAAGGTTACATTTGTTAATTACTGTGACACTTGCTGCGGCAAGTCTGTTCAGGGGAATGTTAATATATTTTTCCATAATTTTTCCACATTTAAAACTAAACTAACTGACCTATAGTCATTAACTACTGACCTGCAAACCCACCCCCCAGTCTTTAAATTTACATGTCTTTCTTCTAGTTCCTCACAGGATTATCATTCTTCATGAATTTGTCTAATGGCATACTTGAGGGCTCCCTATAATGCTTCTCAGTTGCTTTAAGACCTTATTACATATGCTACCAGATCCAATAGCTTTTTTAATTGGGTCCCTATTAAATTGCTGAACATTTCAAAGTTCGAATGTCATATGGTCGACACCATATGATCGAAATTTGAAAAGTTCGAAGGTGAAAGGCAATGGCTCCATATGCACAGAATGGGAAAATTTCCCTTTTCTGCACTGAAGTGCAGTCTCAGAGTTGGTATATTTAAGTAGGGGGGGTGTGGGCTTGCCCCCCTGCTCAGAGTGTTAAGGTAAGTTTTTTTTTTTCCTTAATTTTTATTATATATTCTAGGTTTCAAGTTTTGCTCATATATTGTCGAACATATGAGGTTCAAAATTTTGAAGCTTTGAATATATAATATAGATCTTTTTTAATCTACAGAGCTACCAGCTGATCTAGTAGTTCGTATTTCAGATTTGGAATTTCTAAGTTCTTTTCTTCAAGTTTGTAAGCTTTTGTAAAATTTGTAAATCTGTGTAAGCTTTTGCAATTTTTTGTCATTTTTTTGTAAGTTTTGTAAGTATTTCTAAGTTTTTGTAAATTTTAATAAACTTGTGTAAGTTTGTAACTGGAGCTTTTCTCCCAGGGCTTCTGCTGAAAATGGACATGTGTCCAGTCGGACTTTCCCAGTTAACAAATGTAAAATAAATAAATAATAAAAATATCATTGCATAGTACTCTAGAGGCTGCAGTCACCATGTCTTATAGCAAAGATTCATTACACCTAAGCATTTTTACACATAACTATTCTACAAAAAGTCATTGTCCAGATTTAGCTGATTAGCTGTCATAGCAAAGGACAAATAGAAAACATATATCTTCCAAGCAGTGTGTGCTCAAACTATTTAAGTCTCATTCTAAACAGTGCCCTTCATTATAATACAGCTAGCAACTGTCACAATTCTGATAATGTCCCTAGCTTGCCGCCAGAAAAGGAAAGCCTGCCTTTTTATCTCTTTGTGTAAACCTGTTTTTTAGTTCATTAAACATGAATACTGGTCAGACCAAAAGTTCTTTCCTTTTTAAAACTGCACTGGACCATTTGCTACAACTCTTATTCCCATGTATATGTGCAGCAGAATAAATGTGTATTGCTTTCAGTGGCAATTTTTATGTTCTTTAACACCTTTATTAAGTTAGCACGTAAGACATAAGCAAAGATACATTAACAGAAAATAAAACAAACAATATTAACATTTTTCCATTTGCACACATTATACATTACATTACATGTTTTCTTTCTTTATAAGAACTGCCTTTTATTCCAACATTACATAAAGCCTGCCTTCCCTTAAACCTCACTCCTTCTCCTAAACATTATTCTGCATGTATTGTTCCCACAAATGCCATTTATTTCTAAGTAATTTGCTCCTTCCCTTTTCTAAAGATCAGTCTTCCAGTTGTTGTATCTCTTTTACAATATTCAATATTTAAAATACAGTTGGTTTAGGTTTTATTTTCCATTATCTGGTAAATGATTTTTTTTGACAGCAAGCAGAATTAAACTTAATAAAGCATTACTATGTCTAGGCATTTTAGATTCAGTGTCCAACTCAAAAGAATAATTTCCTTAGTTATAACCATTTGCTTCCCCAATATTTCTGACAGTGTGCTCTGTAGGGAATTTTTAAAATGTGCCAAATCATTACTCTCCCAAAAACATGTTTTCAGTTACCTCTTTCTTCCCCATCACACCTCCAACAGTTGCTATCTTCCTGTGGAAAAATTCTTTGACGTTGGCTTGGGGTATAAAAATACCCATGCAAACACTTCCAAGTGAAGAGCCTAAACCTTCTGGATGTTATAGGAAAAAATACATATGTCTTCCTGTTGTTACCATGTAAATTGCTTTCCCAGGCTATCTTCACAATCTTTTCTAATCTCTTCTGATTGATTCTTATGGTCATCATGCAATATTTTGTATATCCTACTAATTATTCCCGTTTTAACAGCAGCTTATGTTCTGGATTCGACTAAAAGCTCTAACAGAGCAGGACTTTTACTTAGGATTTCCTCATCCCTTTTACTTTGTCAGTACTCTGATAATTCCTGGGAAGGAAGGTGGTCTCTAACCTGCAGTCCAAACTTCTTGACCTCATCCCACACTATTACTTTTCCCTCTTAAGTTACTTGCTTCTGATACCTTGGCTCCTTTGTCAGTTTTCTCCAGTAACTTTCAACTCCCTCTTTTCCTTTTTCTGTACCTCTACTTGCAGTCATCCTTATTGGCAAAGTCTCCTTTATGAATACAATATTCTGTCTGTTATTATTCTCCTTAAGGATCTGCATCCAAAATCCCACTCTGTCCTTATTTCTTGAGCCTCCCCTACCCCCAGCTTTATTATCCTTTTCCATTTTAAATCATAATCCTCTGCTCTGTTTCTGTTATGTATATGAGCCTTAACAGTGTACCTCTAAAATATCTCTTCAATCCAGGTAATCTTAAACAACCTTGTTCTATTAGGAAAACCAATTTATCCCACTTAAGTCTTGTCCTCTTTCCTTCTGAAATAAATTCCAACTCTTTATTAATTATTGTCCATACCATCTCCTCTGGTTGAAAAAAAATATGCCTGACCTATGTATAAAATTAAAGGGACTATAAACATTTTCATCACTTGTACCTTACTATCTGTATCCATAAACAACAACTTTGAGTTTTACAGTTTTTGTATTATCTTTTATTTAGTCTCTTCCCACATATCCTTAGCTGCCACAAGAGATGCATTATTAATTTGTACACCTAAATATTTCATATCATCATATTCCTCTAAAAATGGGTATAACTGAACCAAGATGTGATTGTATATAACTTACTGTTGTAACTTTTGTCTTATCTTCCTTAATTTTATATCTTGAAAACACTTGAAACGGTCTCAAAATGTTCCATAACAGTGAGATGTCCTTTTCTGGATTTATCATGTTCAAAATAATATCTGCAAATAAAACTAACTTTTCTTGATTACCATATCGATTATATCCTTGAATTTGTGAGTCCCTGATTTTCTTTGCCAATGGATCTAAATGTAAAGTGTATAACAAAGGAGAACAAGGGCACCTCTGCCTGGTTCCACTATTTAAACACAACTTATCGGAAAGGAACTCTCCCACTTTAATTCTTATCTTTGATCCTTCAGATATCCTTCTAATTAAACTTATTACATCAGGTAATGGAAATGCTTTCATTACCCTACTCATAAAATCCCATCTTACTCTGTTGAATGCTTTCTCTGCATCAAGACTCACCAACAACAGTAGCATCTTCTTACATTCTGCTTCCCTATGGATCATCATAGTTCTATCAATGTTGTCAAATGTTTGCCTCCCCTCCATAAAACCACACTGATCCATATCTATCAATTTTGGCAACACCTTTGCCATCCTTTTAGCTAGTACAGACATAAACCCTTTACAATTATGGTTTAAAATTGTAATGGGTCTGTATGAGGCTGGGTCTGACAGGTCTTTACCCTCTTTGGGTAATAAGACCACCACAACTTTATTCCAAGGTGCCAAGGTAGCTAAGCACTTTCATCCCACTATTCGGGACTTCTTTTCCAGGTCTCCTGTAAGCCCTTCTCTCCCTGGAGAGTGCAGACATCTGTGTAGTAATGGAAACATGGTTTAAAGTTGGGGAGAGTACCTCAGCAGTGCTAAGTTATAATGCCTTTCACATCTTTATACCAGCTACTGCACAGGAGGGAACTAAAAGTGGAGAAGTCTCAGTCTATATTAAAAACAACCTCACATCTAGACTAGTGAAAGTGCATGACCCACTGGAACTCGTACATGTGCAACTCACCATAATCAGGGTCTCATACTATATCCTTGCAACCAATAGGTTCTCCTCCATGTTCCAGAGAACTCATATTACCTGTCTCAATGTACTAGATCTCTTACCATTTAACTCAATATGATCTTCATAGGGGATCTCAACAAACCTTCTGTAGATTGTGAATCCTACACCATTTCTAATGCACAAGCCCGGTGATTCCTATACTTCATTACTACCAACATCCTAGAACAATTGCTCCATTCTCCAACCAGGGATACAAACATCATTGAATTTGTACTCATGAACATGGGTGAGTGATGTTCCTCACCCAATGCAATATCTTCACTCGTCAGATCTGACCATAAGGCAGTATTGCTTGAAACAAAAATTAACTCCAAAGACCCAGCGAAACCAAAAACCTTTAGGAACTATTCCATGGCTACTCTCTCTCTACTAAGCAACACCTTGACTGAATTTCAAGCATGCCCAAACTCAGTAAATACCATGACATATGCTGAACTATTTGCAAAATCTCTGTACAGCCATATTGATAACTGTATAGAATGAGCTGTACCCACTCATATTAAGAATAAGACAAGCTCAAAAAACAAGCCACCCTGGTGGAATCACAATATCAGTTAGTTATACAACAAAAGAAGAAATATCTTGGCTAAGCATGGGAGGAACAAAGCCCAACATACTAAAAGCCCCCTGACCAATCTAAACAGGCAACTAAGAGGGCTAATTAATGCTTCAAAGGCTACATTTGAAGAAAAAATAGCTTATCAGGCAAAGGAAAACCACAAAGCTTTTTATAGCTATAAAGAAGCAAAGGTGCGAATGACCAAAAAATCCTCACTCTGCAGTTCAAATAGGTATTCAGCAAGTGCAAATGCTAAAAAATGTAATAGCAGCTTGAACAGTAGCTTAAAAGAAATCCTCGTCAAGTAACAAGCAGGTGCCAGCAAAAAAGCTTTTTCCAGCGAACCAACTCCAAGCAACAGCGCTTTTTTGCCCGTTCAAAGCGGCTTTTTTTCAATAACTAGTTTGAACAATTAATTAATTATGTAATACTTATTTGAACTGCAGAGTGAGGATTTTTTGGTCATTCGCACCTTTGCTTCTTGGTATCTTTTTTGTTGCTTTTTGGTTTATTGGCTTTTTATAGCTATGCCCGTAACCTCAAGGGGAATATGCAACAATGTGCAGAACTTATTGTAAATGGCATCACCCACACTGAACTGGAGGCCATTGCCAACCTTTTGGCTGCCAGGTTCAATTAAAATTTCTACCCCCAACTCCCCCCGATAGTCTAAAGGAAATACTGCATATCACAATTCCCCCAACCATTACTAATGAACAAGTCATCAATGCACTTTCCAAGGCCAAAAACACTTCATCGATGGGCCCTGATAACATCTCGGGATCCTTACTAAATAGCATGAAACATGACCTCTCTGGTCCACTTGAATCACTTTTCAAATGGAGCCTAAAGTCAGGTTCTGTGCGCAAGGAATAGAAAATGACTACAGTCATTCCCCTGCACAAGGAGGTCCAACCATTGATCCAGGTAACTACAGGCCCATAGGTCTGACCAGCCTCATTTGTAAGGCAATGGAAAATGTAATCATGGACATGATAAAGGAGAACATAGGTAACCTGCAAATGCTGGACCCATCACAGTTCAGTTTTGTTAAAGAAAGGTCATGCCAATGAAATCTGGTGGACTTGTTTGAGAGGGTCACCAAAGCAATGGATGAGGGCAAGATTGTACACAAAGCTTACCTCAACCTGGTCAATGCTTTTGATGCAATACCCCACTCAGGCATTATAGGTAAGCTCACTAATTTAGGTATAAACCCTTTTATCACCCACTGGATAGCCAACTGGCTCACTGATAGGACCCAGGAGGTCAAAATAGGTGAGGCCACCTCCACCAAGAGGCCAGTCACTAGCAGAATCCCCCAGGGCTCGATATTGGGCCTGCTCCTTTTTGTCATCTATTTCTCTGAAGTGGAAGCAAGTGCTGAAGGTTTATGGCTGACTAAGTTTGCAGATAATTGCAAGCTGTGGATTATCATCGACTCTCCTGCAGACACTAACATTCTTCAATAAGGCCTGTCTCTGACCAGCAAATGGTGCCAAAAGCCATGGTCTGAAACTCAATGCTAAAAAAATGCATAATTGTACTCTTTGGGAAGTCAGTCATCTCAGCTAATTACCTCATTGATAATACACCACCTAAGAGTTGACCCAGTGGCCAAGGAACGGGGTTCACACATAGACAATAGCCTTACCTTTGACCACCACATGGCCACAGTGGTGAGGAAATCCTTTTATGTTTTGCAACTTATAAGTAAGAGCATGGCATCTAGGTGCAGCCAGGTCATTACCCCATTGTACTCTGCCCTTATCAGACCAATCATAGAGTTCAATGCTCCCATCTGTACGCACCTGACCAGGCATATGTAGCAACAAGAGTGACCTCAGACATTCCTTACAAAAAGAATACAAGGTGTAACAAATCAGCCTTATGCAGAGTGCCATAAAGCCCTTTCCCTCTACTCAGTCTTTCATACACTGCTGAGGGGTAATCTATGTCTGGCTTACAAGGCATCTGCAAACCCCGCACTTATGAATCACCTGCATACTTGTAAGTCAAATAAAAAATGGCTTTTATTTAATTTGTTTTACTTTGGTACAACTTAGTATTCTGCTTTTTGTTTTGTATACTTGTAAGTCACAGTACAAAAAATCCAAGGTCTATGGACCTGAATTTTGTCTTTGACTTTAAAAGAACATGCTGGAGAGACAGATGTGTCCCAGAGACTGCCCCTTCTATGGAACAGTCTTCCCATCCATGTGAAGCTGAGTTCATCTATTAACCAATTTAAGTGCAACCTAGACCAGTGGATGGGGAGTAAGATATTTACACCGGGCCTTGCAACCATGTCCCTTATGGACAGAGGTAGCTTATAAATGCCTTGCCCTCAATGCCCTATTTGGATACAGGACATCATTATTCTTTTGGGAAAACTTGGCTAGGCTTAGAAAGGTCCTCCAGGTTATTAGCCTAGTAACAATCTATGAATCTATGAATCATATCGGCATCCAAGGAACTCTGGGACAAAGCTGGTGTGGCTTGTAAAGACCATGGTGGTCGTTAACCTAGTATAAACCTATGAACCTATGAAATGTACTACCCTTATGGTTGTTGTTGTTCTTCTTTTGGCTTTTCCTGGTTAGGGGTCACCACAACAGAAGTCCGGTCCGCTAATGATTGGTAGTAGATTTTTTTACGGGTGCCGAGGTGCCAGTTTGACTCCCAACCTTCAATGAAGGCACGCCCATTCTACGCATGTCTTTCGAACACTACTTGATCACAGGGAGAACATGCAGACTCCACACAGGCGCTCCAGCCAAGAATCGAACGGGAGAACCTCTTGCTGTGAGGCAACAATGCTACCGCTGCACCACCGTGGCTTTGCACTAAATGCACTACCCTTATGGTAATTTAATATATATCATTACTAAATGTTGGCAGTATTAACAATAACTGGATCACATCTGAAGCCTAAGTTTTATCATAGCTAAAGGACAATGTCAAGTTCCTTTCAAACAACTATAGCTGTTATTATGATCCTAGACAAGACTGTTGCTCTGGTGGGAGAAGGAAATAATGCTGCAAAGCAAAGATTTCAACTTCTAAACCCCACTCTAGCAATAAATTAGAACTCCTCAAGTGACTGTGGAATAAACTGACTTCTTGTCCCAACATCTTTGGCTCAAGAAACAGTCTGTCCAACAATCATCTATATTCCATCCCCCTCCTCAATCAACATTATGGAGCAATGTCATCAGGCAATCCACAATCACTACCAAAGAATACCTTGTACTACTTTAACCTTAAGTTAGACTGGCTTGGCCACACCAAGCAGACACTTGAGAGAAAGTAGTTGTGCAAGTGAACTTACTATAACAGTATATGTCTAAATGATTAATTCTGGAGTAGTCTTAGCTATATTGGTTATATTTAGCCAAGGATATAACAGCCAGCAAAGCTTCCAAAGCTTCAGGGTACCTTTCACACACCCAAACTGTCAGGCAGCTTGAGCTTAGCTGAATAATAGACAAATTTGGGTACAAAGTCTGTCAGACCTTTCCTGTTAGCAGAGACAGGCAGGCAGAGCTATGACAGGACAATACTAGGAACAACAAAAATTAAATGTCCACACCCTGGCATAAAAAACACACATAAAAAACAGGTGGGAGGTAGAGGGAGGGAGCAGCTACTGCAGCAGTGATCATTCAAACCTCTACTGTTATGGCAAGTTTAATTTACACAGCAGTACTATATTCATCATATTGATCACTGCTGCTGTAGCCTTAGCTGTATGGGTAGATTATTCCAGCTAAGTACATTTGGGAGGTGGAAGGAGAAGGCTCTAGGGGCCCATGGAGAATGGTCCTAGCAAAGTTTGATCTGGACCTATAGATGGAATTAAGCTTGTAATGCTTTATAAAAACATGTACAGAGCACCAAGTTACTGCTTCTAGAATATTTCTAGAAACCAACCTTTTCCAAAAGGCCAAGGCCCTGGTAGAGTGGGCTTTGACCCTACCTGGCATAGTTTTATTGGAAGGAGAATAACAAAAGATAATAGTGTGAAACAGCCATTCAGAAATAGTCTGTTTTAACTCAGGTTTTCCCTTCTTCTTACCTTCACAAGAAATGAACAACTGAAGATTTGAAAGATTCTTTTCTGTAAAGATAGTACCTGAGTTGTCTGAGGACATTTAAGGTATGCAGTATCCCATCTCCTCCATTTTTAGGTTCAGGAAAGAAAACAGGGAGATGAAGAGTTTGGCTTAAAGTAAACATGATGCCACTTTAGGCATAAAAGAAGTATTAGTTCTCAAAGAAACCCTGTCTCTCTGGAAAATGTGATATAGTTGACTCACCATAAGAGCTTGCAACTTGGATACTTTGCTTGCAGTGGTTAGAGCAATCAGCAAAACAGTTTTCCATGTTAAGAACCTCAAGTCGGATGCACGAGCTGGTTCAAATGGAGAAAGTATTAGCTTCTCTAATACAAAATTAAGATCTCAAGAAGGAGCCATCAGTTTTCTTGGAGGTCTAATGTGAAACTCCTTTCAAAAACATTTTGACATGAGAATGCACTAAAAGCAGAGTATCCATGGGCAGACATTCTAAAACGGCCATTAAATGAACCTTGATGGAGAAGTAAGAAAGGAAAAGTATATGAACTCACACAAGTACTGTAAAATCAGAGAAACACCAGCTTTGAATGGGTACTGGTTATGTTGCTGACACCAACTAGAAAATCTTTTCCATTGAATAATATATGATTTTCAACTAGTAGGCTTTCTTGCCTCCATTAATACTTGCTGCACATAAACAGGTGCCTAAGGGGAATTAAGAATTTATCATTCAGGCAGTCAGATGAAGTTGAATGGGATTGGGGTGTATCAAACACCCCTTTTCTTGTGAGATTGATACATTCTGTGATGAAGCTTGTGGTAATTTCCTGTGGCTTTTTCCAAAAGAAGGGAAAACCACTGTAACCTGGACAAGAGAAGAGTCACCACAATGATTTTTTAGGATTCCTTCTGAATCTTCAGAAGTACCCCGGATATCAGAGAAAAAGGTGGAAAAGCATGCATGAGCATTCCTGTCCAAGGAAATGAAATGACATCTGTCTTCCAGGCCTTGTTGCACAGAATCCTGTAGCAGAATTTTGCCAGCTGATTGTTCAGAGAGGAGGCAAAGAGGTTTAACTGAGGAACCCCACACACACACACACACACACACACACACAGACACAGATGGATCAAATCTTGGAAGATTCCCTGATTTATTTTACATTCATAAGGGTCTACCTTTATCCTGGTCACCTTGTCTGCCACACAGTTTTGCTCTGACAGGATGAATGCCTGTAGAGTGAGATTGTTTTGTGAAGCTATATCCCAAGGTAACATAGCTAGTCTCTAAAGGGGGTAAGATGTGGTTCCCCCTTATTTGTTGATGTACCACATGATTGTGGTATTGTCTGCAACAACTTGAAGAGGCTCAGATTACCAAAGATGATTCAGAGAGTGCCTTGATGATGGCAAGTATCTGTTTTATACTGATGTGATTGCATCTCTACTTGGTGTCCCAAACACCTTGCACTTCTTCCCGTCCTGAAACTCAAAGTCCAAGGCATCTGTGGTGAGTGACTACTTTGAAGTGGGGGGTGACCTGGATTTAGGGAAATTTGCTGTCTCCAGCAAGTGATTTCTCTTCTGACAACCCTCAGAACTGGGATTTGAAAAGATAATGGGTGTTGGTGCTATGGCCAATCAGACTTCAGATACCATTGTATCTTCCTCATGTGGAGTCTTGTCAGAGGTATCATGAGAATCATAGATGCCATGAGACCCAAAATCCCGAGGTATTCCTTTGCAGTGACCAAAGTCTGAGTGGAAAACTCCAGAAATAGATCTAGATATAGAACTATTTTTTTTCCTGTGAAAGAAAAGTTCTTTGAACTGAAGTGCCCAGCAGACTCCCAATGAACACAATCCTGTGTGATGGAGTCGAAAAAGGTTTTTGTTTCCTGACACTTTGAAAAAGACTCTGCAAAGATAAGTGAGTCATCTAAATATGGAAAACTGTGAAGACTCTGTAGTCTGCAATGAGCTATAACTGGAGCTAGATACTTTGTGAATGCCCTTGGAGCAGTGGATGGTTAAAGGTTACGGAAAACAACAGATAATGTGATCCAGACACACAAAACCTTAAGAAATGCTTAAAGTTTGGATAAACAGAGATGTGATGATAAGCATCTTTTAAATCTAGTGTTACTGGGATACTTAAATGAGGAAGAAGGAGTAACAGGTTGTGAAGTGGCAGCATTTTGAACTTTGGCACTTTCACAAATTGGTTTAGGAAAGAAAGATCTAGAAGTGGTCCGCAAGAATTTTCTTTCTTTCTTTGGCATCAAAAAATGTCCTTGAATAAAAATCTTTCCAAACTGGAAAGGAAGAACTGGGTCTTTCACTCCCTGAGATAATATATCTTGAAGTAGACAGAATGGCAGCGAACTTTGCGAAATCACTGTATCTTAGAGGTCAGCAAACCATAGAATTTCAAACCCATTAAATGGTCACAAATTAAAATTGCTAATAGGAGACCTGGAAATTTCAAACAAGCATTCTAGCTCAGTGGCCCATGTTTAAGGTAATATATATATGTATATATCTCAATATATGAATGACAGTTTCTGAGCTGCCTTCTAAAATAGCCTAGCAATTACAACCCCATCCCTCCGCTGGTATATGGGCTATATAACTGTTTTTACCCCCCCCAACATACACATACACACACACCACACACACACATACTCTCCGTAAGTTTATTGAAACAGTGTTAGTGTTATGGAGGATGGTTAGGCTGCAAGATCTGTTATTTAGGAAAAATAAATATGCATTTTACCATTGTAGCCATACTTTCTGTTGAATAAGGCACCGGGTTATCAAAGTACTGTAAGCTTTTTTTCTGTTCATCTGTTAAAAAGTATATTGCTACTATTTTGCAAGTATGACTAAGGAAGTA
Organism: Protopterus annectens; assembly: GCF_019279795.1. Taxonomy (NCBI): domain Eukaryota; kingdom Metazoa; phylum Chordata; order Ceratodontiformes; family Protopteridae; genus Protopterus; species Protopterus annectens. Next base: position 1,290,402,243 of record NC_056735.1, read on the forward strand.
GTAACCTAGAGCAAACAGGAATATTAAATATAAACTGTCTTTCGGCTTTTCCCGGTTAGAGATCGCCACAGCCAAACTCCGGTCCACTAATGATTGGCAGTGAAATTTTACAGTGTCAAGTTGCTAGCCTAGCACCCAACCTACAAAGAAGGCACACCCACACATGCACACACTTACATGCATGTCTTTTTAAATTCACTCAACCGCGGGGAGGACATGCAGACTCCGCACAGGATTTAAGCCAATACAGGGAGCCACAAATGTCATTTAAATAGTTTCAGATTTGACACATGAATGCTAGCAAAATTTTGTCCTGATCCATCACAGTAGTTCATACAAATAAGTTGATCAGAAATATCAGTGAATAGTTTTGGACAATATCTGTAAGAAGGTAATGGAAAGAAAAGGAATGAATAGAATTTCAAACCCATTAAATGGTCACAGAATGATGCCGCAGTACAAGGACAGAATGATTGACTTCAACAATTGGCTAAGCTTCTGGTGCCATTCTAAAGGGATCCAGTATCTGTCTGCCTGGGATGATATGGTCGACAGACCACGATGCTTTGCCAGAGTTGGCCTGCACCTGTCACCCCTGGGATTCCGGATACTGGCTAAGGTTCTTGCCGCCCCTATAGTGCCTTTTTTAGGCAAGGTTCAAATGACAAATTCACCACCGTAACAGGAACAGGCAAGCAAAAACTGAGGGTGATGTTACTCAATGCTAGAAGTCTAAATCTCAAAATGCACTCACTCGAGGCACTCCTTAAAATGGAGAACATCGATATCTGTGCAGTGACTGAGACCTGGTTCAAGGCTCCAGAGAGCACCCCTTCACTACCAGGCTATAACTCATACCACACCTTTCGGCCATGTAACCTGGACCGGAACACCAAAGGCGGAGGTGTGTCCATATTCATTAAGGATATCCACACCTTCAGGCTAGTTGCTCAGCATAATACAGCCAAGGTTATCCAAGTGCAACTAACTCTGGGCAAAACTGCAATCCGAATTGTAGCTTGCTACAGATCACCCACCATGCCCAAGGATTCCCACTCCTCTTTTCTTGATGTACTGGAAAATATTAGGGTTCAACCAAACACCCTAATAATGGGCGATTTCAACTACCCCACTATTAACTGGGAAAACTACTCATGTACCAACTCCTTTGCTCAACGCTTTCTGGAATTCATAAAATCCAATGCCCTGGATCAACTTATCCACACCCCACCAGGGGCAACAATATCCTGGATCTAGTCATTACCAAGATGAGTGACCGGTGTTCCACACCTGAAGTCAACGCCTCATTGGTCCGCTCCGACCATAAGCTAATTACCCTAGATATCCACATCCTGTCTCCATCCCCCATTAAGGAAACCATGGTAAAAAAATTTCTCCAAAGCCAACTTCATGCTTCTTAAGACAGAAGTGGAGAACTTCATGACACCCATGCAGATGGACAATACAGTTACGACTACTGAATCCTACACAATTGCACTTTATAAGCACTTACATGAGTGCATGGATCATGCTATCCCAAACAGAACCAAAATGCTATCCTCCAGAAAAAGGAAGCCAATCTGGTGGTCCCCTGCCATAAACAAATTGTACAACAGAAAGAAGAAACTCTTGCAAAAGAGAGCAAAATCCCACGAGTGGAGGAGCTCCCTGGTCAGCCTCAGTAAGAAGCTGCGATCCCTGATAAAATCCTCCAAAGCTAGTTACGAAAACAAAATCGCCACTGATTCTAAAGACAACCACAAAGCATTCTATAGCTATGTCAAGAATCTCAATGGCAACACTCAGATCTGCTTTGAGTTACAGCACAATGGCACTAAATATACAGACCCAACTGATATTGCCAACATCCTGGCAGATAGGTTCAGTGCTAACTTTACCCCCCTCTCACCCCCTAAAGAGCCCATCTCTATACTGGAAGAATGCAAAGTTCCTGTAATCACGGCTGCACAGGTAAAAACCACACTCTCCAAAGCCAAGAACACATCATCCATGGGACCAGACAACATCCCAGGCTGCGTTCTACACGAACTACAGAATGAACTGGCACCCCACCTAAGTACCATGTTCAATCATAGCCTCACCTTAGGCTTTGTGCCTGCTAAATGGTGCACAGCAACGGTTATCCCACTCCACAACGGGGGAGCCACCATGGACCCTGGGAACTACCGCCCCATTAGCCTGACGAGCCTGGTCTGAAAGGCCATGGAATGGATCATCATGGAACTTATAAACAAAGATATTGGTAATCTCCAAACTCTGGATCCCACCCAGTTCGGGTTTGTAAAAGACAGATCATGTCTCCTAGACAAGGGTAAGGTGGTTCACACAGCCTGTCTAGATCTTGCCAAGGCTTTTGACACCATCCCCCACTTTGGAATTATAGATAAACTCACTAAACTAGGTATAAATCCCTATGTCACAAGATGGGTTGCCAACTGGCTCACTGACAGAACCCACACTGTGAAAGTAGCAGACTCCAAATCTGACTTCAGACCAGTGACAAATGGAGTACAGGCTAACACAGAAGGTCTTTGGCTAATGAAGTTCACAGATGACTGTAAACTAGGAGCCATAATCGAAACTCCTTACAATGTGGACATCCTACAAAAGGGCCTCACTGAGACAGATGCCTGGTGTCAAAGCCATGGCCTCAAGCTCAATGCCAAAAAGTGCATTGTCATCCCCTTTGGTAAAAACTCTGTAACCATGAACTACAACATAGGTGGTAGTATACTTAACACTGAAAGTGTGATAAGAGACCTTGGGACACAGGTGGGCAGTAATCTCTCCTTTGATAATCACATCGCCACAGTAGTCAGGAAATCCTTCTATGTGGCACACCTCATCACAAAAGGTTTCTCATCTAGAAAAAAAGAGGTCATTGTTCCCCTCTACTCATCACTCATTAGACCCACTATAGAGTACAATGCCCCTTTTGGTATGTACCTCACAAGACATCTACAACAACTGGAAGGCCATGAAATACCTCACAAAGAAGATTACCGGCCTCAAACAGATGCCCTACTCAGACCATCTCAAAAAACTCCAGCTTTACTCCGTCGCATATCGCCTACTCAGAGGTGATCTCTGCCTAACATACAAAGCTATGCCAAACCCAGAGATGTTGGACATACTCCACTTAAAGAAATCCCAATCCCTCCGAGCTACACGCTCTAGGGACCTAAACCTTGTCACCACATTAAACAGAACATGCCGGAGGGATAGATTCCTGTCCCAGAGACTTCCCATACTCTGGAATAAACTACCTATCTATATCAAACAAAGCTCCTCATTAGCACTCTTCAAGAAAAATCTTGATGTTTGGATGGGAAATAGGAAATTCACCCCAGGGATCACCTCTGTGGCTCTGCTTGACAGTGGCACAGGAAAATAATTTTCTTGGGTGGCAAAAGCCAGGGTACCTTTTTGGCTGGGCTTGTATAGGCCCAGGGCCGATAGCCTAGTACCTACCTAAGAACCTATGAAGAGCGATAAGCAGAATCAGATAGTATCATCCTAAGTGTCAATAAAATGTCCACTGAGCAAATGCACACTTTCATCAAGTATGCATGCCGGTCAAGTATGCATACTCACAAAGAATGTATACATAGGGGCTTCACTGTGGTAGGCCTGCTTCAGCCTTATATAGCAACTGTGTCTTAAAGGAGATGTGATAGGTCTACTGCAGTGATGTGTTTGAGTGTGTGCATGTGTGTGTGTGTGTGTGTGTGTGTGTGTGTGTGTGTGTGTGTGTGTGTGTGTGTGTGTGTGTGTGTGTGTGTGTGTGTGTGTCTGCACCCCACAACATGTTAATGAATATGTCTGTGGTATGCATTTTGCAGGTAAATCATATGCATAGGAACATGTAAGTGCATATTCTGCATGTATCTGTGTGGATGGTTTTATGTGGGTGTTGTGTGTTACACTGAATGTATTGTGTGCATGTAAGTATAGCTATAAGGGAGTTGTTGAGTGTCTTTAGGTGTGGGTTACAGTGGGTTCTTTGGTTGCATGATTGTGAGACTGCAGGTAGGAATGTGTGTTTGGTGGTGAGAATGGTGTTAAGAGTGCGTGTGGTTAGAAAACGGTGTAAGTTGATTAGGAGATGATGTGGTCAGGAGAATGATGTTGCAACATGCTACATTTGATGTGGAGTGTGTGGAAGGTGTGTGAGATGGCTGCTGTGTGTGATAGGTGTGTATACAATTCTGTGTCTCAAGTGGCACTTACCCAAAGATAAGTGCAAACTCAGAGATGGTTATGTGCATTTTGGGGAGGCACTAACGTCTTCCTTCCATAGGTGTTGGGGGCTTGTCCTCCACATTAAATATGCACTGAGTGTTCATTTGTGTGTTTTAACTTGTCCTGGTGTGTCAGTGTGGTTTGATTTTTATGGCATGCAGACTTGTTTTTGTGTGTGCACGCATGCATGTATTTGTGTATAAGTGTGTGTGTGTGTGTGTGTGTGTGTGTGTGTGTGTGTGTGTGTGTGTGTGTGTGTGTGTGCGCGTGTGTGTGTGTGTGTGTGTGTATGTGTGCCTACATGCCCATTTGTGCATGCAATGAATTCTCATTTCAGTTAGTGGACTACTCGAGAACTATCAACATTAATTTTTTTTTTTTTTTACTAGTTTGACCTCAGTCTGCTATCAAAATTTAAGATGTAATTCAGTCAAATTGAAGGACAAAGGTGACTTGAGGTATATAAGATGGGAAGGTATTAGGCCAGAGCAGTACTATCATGTTTTACAATCCTTCTTATACATATGCATATCAGTAATGGCATCTCTCAGTTTTTAACATTCTTTTTTTCATGAAAAATATGTAAAAATAGAATAATGTTAATCTGTATAAGATGTTAAGCACCATAAGAACTGTTTCAGTGATATGTAAAAATTTAGCAAATAATTTCCCAAAAAACTGCAGTAATGCTTTTCTGGCATCAACCACAAGCTCTTACAATACTCCATTATTACAATAAAATATATTCTAATAAAAAAGTCCTTAGGGTACAATAACTGCAGGTCATTACATAAAAGTCTTGAAAATTGCTTTGACTAGAACCTAGACTTTGACTACCACAGATCTTTCATCTGCAATAAGGTCCTCTTATTGTTCAGAGTTTACTGAAAAACTGATCAGTCTCCTCATCTATGAAACCAGAAAGGCCAAAACTGTAAATGTTCTGATTGCTGTGTTAGAAAACCTATTATAACCATAGGAATGGTGTGATGGATGAGGTAGTAGCCCCAGGCCCCATGTTGAAGAAGGTATCAACAGCAGATAGCATAGTCATTGTTTTCAACTCTCCCTATCCCTTGAGCATCCATGAGGATGGAGATCCGTGCCTTCATGTTGCTTTAGCTTATAACTTGCAAGTTTTCTCATCATCATGTAAAACAGGAAAGACAAGCTAGCTTAATAGCTAAGGCAGTATGGTGTTGAGGTTTTCAGGATCTAAGTCCTCAGCAAGCTATTCAAATATTGTTCCCACTTGGAACATTAGTGAGGTTGGAGATCCCCCAATACCCTAGTACACAGCTCAGCAATGTTCTCTTGCTCTTGTGCAGCAGAAATAGAGAATTGCTAGGATATGAGCTAGGGAGTGGGGATCTCTATCCTTGGCAGTCTACACAAATAAAACAGTGTAGAATGTGCAGAATAAATATATATGGATGTAGGGCAGCTGATTGAACTACAAGCTACATCAACATTCAGAATATCGACCTCATTATTATGAAACAACAAACATTGACACAATCTGCACATGCATCTGGAAGCAAAGTAAACCAAATGTAAGTGGTTTTGCAGAGGAAAAGCTCCCCCTGCACCCACATGTGGGGGGCTTGCTAATTATATGTATATACTAACTCCAAGGTCACGCTATCCCTGGGGAAAGAGAATATTCACATACCCAGGGATTATGGACCTCGCACACCTACCAACCATCTGTTTGTGTCTACCAAATAGTGCTTTTCCAAACAGATGTTGATAAAGCTGGTCATTTGACCAACTGCCTGCAGTTCATAAATATAGATATATATGTCAGCTAGTTTTGGTACATAGTGACAGGCCAGCAGGCTGAAGTAATTAAAATGTTGACATGATGCCCATACACAATTACTTATTGCTCATATAAGCTTTTTAAGCTTTCATTTAAATATGCTGGAGGTTAAAGTGGTTCTGATTTCATCTACTAGGAAATTCTATACATAAGGTGCAGAAACACTTTAGGTTGACCTAGTAACCATCAATGTCTGCAGATGAAGATATATGCCATAAATCTGTAGTTAGTTATTTATATATCTGTCTTTGTTAACCAGGGCAAAGCACTGATTCATAGGGACCTTTTTCAAGCTCAGCATCTGGTGAAGTGACTTACTTGGAGCCACACACTTAGGCAAATGGAGGCTTATGGAATCAAACTCTAGAAATCTGGAAACAGCTCATAACTTTAATCCTCTGCACTAACTGACAGGCTGGAAAATAACTAGAAATACAGCACTATATCTTGGCATAACCTGCTCCTGGTTCTGAACTGGTGCTGCAAGGATGTTTTAACGTAAAATGAACTACTGGTAAGTAGAAGAGATATAACTGAAAAGGTTACTTAAATGTACACTTGAATTCAAAAACATTATAGTAGCAGTAGTCAGACTCTGCTGTTCTGCAGGAATCATCGCGTCCAGTGTGTATAAGAACTATTAAAATGGTTGCGAGATTCTTAACATTTTTGCCGTTTCAAGAATGGTGAGAAAAGCAAGATCGTTTTTATCATATACCTAATTTCTGCAAAATATTCAGATCCTTCTTCTGGCATTTGGCTGGAGGGGACAGGAGCAGGAAAGGGTTGGGGACAGGGGAAGTGTGAACCAGGGATAGGGCAAGGGACACAAAACAGATATATCATCCTTGTCACTAAACTTTCTTGCTACATTTCAGATACACATATGCAGAAGTTTATGTACTTACCATAATGATAGATTCCTGTTGTCCTAGTTTCATCTGTTTCAACTTTTGGGGTTCACATCTATCACTGGCAACTTCAAACCTTCAAATCCAGGGTTCTGACTCCTTCCCTACCCATAATTCCCTCTCAACTATCAAATTACCTCAGATTGAGTTTGTACCATGTAAAAAAAAAAAAAAAAAAAAAAATATATATATATATATATATATATATATATATATATATATATATATATATATATTTCACATGACTGAAAACTCAAAATACTGAATTTCATTTGACTGAGACCACAACACCTAATTTTCAAAATACTGAAAACTCATTTGACTGAATCTCATGATACTGAAAGCTTACAATGCCGAATTTCAAAATACTGAATTTTAAGCAATATACATGCACACTTACAACTCCAATGACTAACTCTTTCCAAACCTAAAAAACTACTTACTTATCCTCTTAACAGAAACCGGACTATACGCCACCCACACGCCCCAACTATATATACTAACTCCAGGATCGCACTACAGTGAGAAAAGGTCATATACCTTTCACTTACTTTACAGTACTGTACACACAGTCACTACTGCTAGGAGCACACAAAATGTCCACCATATTACTTTACATATTTCCCATAAAAATGTAGAGAGACATACCCACATTTAGAAACACTACAACACTACTTTCTATGTTACTGTTGGTATTCTGACAGTTGGCACTTTGTTACAGTAATGTTTTTTATCACAAGCAAGTCACAGGTGAAGGGAAACACATCATATCTATGGCTTAAAATTCAATATTTTGAAATTCAGTATTGTAAGCTTTCAGTATGAGACTCAGTCAAATGAGTTTTCAGTATTTTGAAAATTAAAACAAAAATCAAAGCAAAGTCTTGCTGCTGCACACAAAACCAGGACACAGTAATATTTAGATAAGCGCTTTCATTCCCACTTGAAATAAAGGGAACTAAAATGCTCATCCAGATATTACTGTGCCCCAGTTTTGTGTGCAGCAGCAATACTTTGCTTTGATTTTTGTTTGAGTCTTCATAACGTGATTTTGTTATTTTGAAAATTAGGTATTGAGGTCTCAGTGAAATGAAATTCAGTATTTCGAGTTTTCAGTCATGTGATGTAGACACACACACACACACACACACACACACACATATATATATATATATATATATATATATATATATATATATATATATATATATATATATATATATAGATATATAAAGTAAAAACAGTTACAGGTAGATAAAGGGACAAGAATACGAGACTGATAGTATGCTAGCTAACCTGCTGAGGTTGGAGACAAGTAGACTCTCACAGATGCTACCTGTTCTCAATGGAGTTGAATGTGATGGTAGGAGGGATGTTGAACCAGATGAAAATAGGACAACATGGATCAATTGTTACAGTGAGTACATAACTTTCATATCCAATGTTGTCCATTTTCATCTGATTCAACCTTTGGGACAGAATCCTTAGTTACGTGATTTTCCCAGATGGACTTATGGAAGGATGTTCCTGAGAACAGCAGAGTCAAAGGAGGAATAAGTTCTGGATTGTATATCCAGTTTATAATGAGACATAAAGACATGTACTGCAGACCAAGTTGCGGCTGCACAAATCTCATTAATTGGAAATTGATGTTGAAAAACTGTAGAAGTTGACACGGTTCTTATTATATGAGTCATCAGCTTTTTAGAGAGGTTCAGACCCAACCTTCTTGAAAGAGTAATATTAAAAACTCCTTGTCCCAGCATTGATTCAGAAAACATTATAAATAGTTGGTCTGATTTTCTAAAGTTCTTAGTTCTATACAAATAAAATCTAATTTGTCTATGTGCATAAAGTAGATAAAATGCATACTCTTCTCTATCAGAGTATTTTGGAAAGAATACAAGCAAATTGATGGTCTGATTTATGATAGACCAGATGCCACCTTAGGGATGAAAAATAGATTTGGTTTTAGAAAACCCTGTCCTTATGAAAAACTAAATAAGAAGATAGAGCTTGAAGTTCTGAAATCGTTTTAGCAAAAGTGATCACCACCAAAAAGTTTTCCATGTCAAGACCTTAAGATCCACTGAATCTGCTGGTTCAAGGGGGGACTGTGTGATAACCTGAAGCATCACCATGATGTCCCATGGAGGGACAGGATCTTGAATCTTGGGCAAAGAAGAAAGGTTCCTTTAAGGAAAGCCTTAGACACCTTTAATGAAGCTATACGAGACTCATTCAGGCCTATGTGAAAATTGGAAATGGCTGCCAGTTGAACTTTGATTGCTGAAAAACTAAAACCTTTGTGGAATAATTCAGACAGGAATTCTAGAATAGAGGGAATGGGGTCTGAAAAAGGGTCCAAACCTTTCACTATAACACAATACGAGAATCTTTTCCACTTACTATGACATACTCTTCTGGTGCTTGATTTTTGAGAATCAGAAAAAATATGAACATTTTCTCTGAACATGGTGTCCCTGGCCATTGTTAAAACTGGAGTAACCAGGTGGTTAGTTTCAGAAAGTGTAGGTCTGGGGAGCAGATGTCCAGAAGGATGAGAGATCAGGTCCAGCCTGTGAGCCAGAGTCCAGGGAGGACTGAGCAGCTGAGACCAAAGATATGGGAACCAGACCTGCTGAGGCCAGTATGGGGAGATGAGGATCACTTTAGCCCTGACCCTTCTGGCTTTCTGAATGAATTTCATGATCAGAAGGAACAGAAGGAATGCATAAAGAAGACCCAAGGGGAAATTGTAGATCAGATCATTCTTCAGTCACTGACCCTATGGAGGGACAGATAGGAGGCAAACAAGTTGCAGTGCGTTTGGTCACAGTGACTGAAAATTTCATTCACCATTGTTGTATTGAGGGCCCACTCGTAAGGCAAAAGAATGTGCCTACTCAATTTGGCTGCTACTATACTGGAAGTCCCCTGGACGTGTGTAGCAATCAGAATGTAATGGGAAGACATCGCCCATTTCCAAACCTGCATGACTTCTTGACATAATGGGTAAGAGACCTAGTTCTCCCTTTTTTGTTGATATAACAGACCACTGTTATGTTGTCTGTCTGGATTGCAATCACATCCTCTGGAAGAGAGTCTTGAAATGCCTGCAGCACCAAAATATTTTGACAATATTGATGTAGAGATTGGTCTTTAAGGCTGTCCATGTACCTTAAACTGTCTTCCCTTCATAATGCCCCAACCCTAAAAGGGAAGTGTCCATGGTAACTACTGCTGTAGGGGAAAGAGGAGAAAAAAAGACAACCTGTTGCCAATGCTGAGGATGTGATCCACTATTCTGTCTGGGCTCTGCATATTGAAGTCAACCTAATTGGTGAGCTGAGGAAATGATAATGTTGAGACCACTGGACTGAGAGAATCCATTGCAAAACCCTCAAATCATATCTGGACATAGGAAAAAGAATGATGGCTGAAGCCATCATTCATATGAGTTTTAGAAATAAATGTGCTGAAAAGGAGGAATTGTTTAGTACTTGAGATGCTATTTGGTGACTGCATGAATCCTATGTATAGGTAAGGTGGCTAACTGAGCTGTGGTATCTAGGTGGCATCCGATAAATTCCAGATTTTGACTAAGGAGTAGTTTATTCTTTCTGTTCACTGTAATCCCCAGATAGTTCAGTAGGTGGAGTAGGAAATCCCTTTGTAGAATTAACAGATCCTTGGTTGAAGTGGTGAGGAACTAATCATTTAATTATGGGAACACCTGGAACCCTTGTAGTCTGAGAAAAGTTGTTAATGTTACCATGTGTTTGGTAAACACTCTGGGGTTGCGGTAAGCCCATATGGGACAGCCCTGAATTGATAATGATTTGCTTCCAGTCAGAAAGAAAGAATTCTCTTGAAGTGTCTGTGTATCTTTATTTGGTAATAGGCATTCTGAAGATTGATAGAATGCATCCAGTCATCCTTTCTGAGTAGAGGCAAAAGGGACTAAACTGGGACCGTCTGGAATTTTGTCTGTTTTACATATTGGTTTAAATGGCTTAGGCCTAATATTGGCCTTAGGTCCCCCATCCTCTTTGGCACTAAAAAGAACTGTGAGTAGACACTGAATCCTATCTGGTCTGGTAAGACCTGCTGGATGACAGTTTTTCCAACAGCTTCTTTACCTCTACTGTTGCGGATTCCAACTGATTGGGTAGTACTAAGGGGATCCTTACTCTTGTCTGGGGCATTGTTAGATATGGTATTGTGTATTCTCTGGTTATTATCTTTAACAGCTAAGAATCTGAAGTGATGGCCCACCAGGTTTGAGGGTGTAGGGATAAGTACCCCCTAAGTGCCTCCAGAGTGTGGCAGTTGGGCAATCCTTCAGGGTTGAAGGAAGGACTTCTCAGAAAAGGGCCCACAAAATCCTTGGTTTTGGGGTCTGTTTTTGCCTCTTGGGAAATTTCTGTTGAAATGGATCTACTTCTAAAATTCAAACTTTCACAAGTTCAAATTTCTTATGGTCGAGATTATAAGATCGAAGTTGTGAAAGTTTGAAATTTAAATAAAAAATAAAAAAAAACAGACAAATTTTTTTTTAATGTTTGCATGGGAACAAGCCCTCATGCTCCCCCATACCCCCTGCTAATTAAATATACCAACTCCGAGATCGCACTACAGTGAGAAAAATGGTAAATATACCATTCCGCGCTGTACAGCGATCTCCATTTAAACAGCTTGAATTTTCACAAGTTCAATCTTATGGTCTCGGTCATAAGAAATTCGAACCTGTGAAAGTTAAAAATTTAAAAGCTGACCCATTGAAATTACCTTCTCCTCTGCTGGTGGGAGGCCTGTCTGAATAAGTGTCTTGGGTAGGACCTTGCGACTTACTAAGTCACATTTTCCTCTTGATTCCTAGAGAAGGTTATCTGGGGAGTGGAGAAACAGATTCCAATGGCAGAAAGAGTCTTGTTTGCTTCTCATTCATATGTAGTACCATCAAAAGGGCAATTGATAAAAAATGCCTTAAAGCCCTCAACAAAATCACACAATTGCATTCAGGCATGGTGGCATAAGGCTACACCAGTACCTGGTGCTCTGGCTGTCCCATCAGCTGCATTGGAAAGCAGACATTAAAAATAGAAGATAACATAAAAAGCTGGGATTTCATTGCCTTCTGGATATCCACTGGCATATTACCTGAAAGAGAACTGATGACTTCTTTGGTCAAATCTCTTTGAAACAGTGCAAACAGAAGTGATCACCATCAAAAAAATGTAGTTCAGTTGTCTCATGGAAAAAGTCACTGAAACAGATGTCAGTTTTCCAGATCTGTCCAAGGCCCTGGACTCTATGGTAGGGGGATGGACAAATGAACTCTCATCTGAGAGTTCATTCTTTTTAGCTGCCACTATGACCATGGCATCCATGGGGGGACCCTTACTCCAATGAAGTCTGTCTTTTGGTGCTGCCAGAATACTGTCATATTTTTTGGGTATAGGCTCTGCTGAATCAGGTTCTTTCCAGGCTCATTTAGCCACTAGATCAACAAGGGTGTAAGAGCAAGTGATCACCTAGAATGTAGAAGAGCCAGTTCCAAAAGCATCCAGGAGCATGGATTCTTCCAGGGAAGGCATATCTGTGGACCAACCCCCTTTCTGCTTGACCAATTCTAGAATTTCTCCAAAGGAGATATCTCTGAAGGGGGATCTAGGGGAACTTTCATAGGTTCATACGTTCATAGGTTCATACTAGGCTATCTGCCCTAGGGCATTTATAAGCCTAGCCAGAGTGTGTTTGGCTTTCACCACCCATTTTAAATTAATTTTGCTATGCCCTTTTTCGAGGTTAGTATACTGTGCCTCTGTCTAACAGTGACACAGAAGTGATACCCGGGGTAAACCTATGATCTCCCATCCACTCATCAAGATTCCTCTTGAAGAGAGTCAATGAGGGACTCTGCCTAACCTGGACTGGGATTTTATTCCAGAGTGAAGGGAGCCTCTGGGTTATGAATCTGTCCCTCCAGCATGTCCTATTTATTTCAATGCTGAGGTTCAAGTCTCTCAGGCTCGTAGCTCAATGGGATATGGATTTTCTGAGGTGCAGCATGTCCATTAATTCGGGTTGGACATGGCTTTATCGTCAGGCACAGATCGCCTCTGAGCAGGTGGTATGCCACTGAGTAGAGCTGGAGTTTCTTTAACTGGGCAGCATATGGCATCTGTTTGAGCCCTTTGGTCCTCTTGGTGAGGTACTTTTGGGGTCTTTCCAGTTGCTGCAGGTGTCTGGTAAGGTACATCCCAAAAGGGGCATTGTACTCAATTATGGGCCTGATGAGGGATGAGTAAAGAGGCACGATGACCTCCCCTGATCTAGATGTGAATCCCTTCATGATTAGGTGGGCTATATAAAATGTTTTTCTAACCACTTTGGCCACGTGGTTGTCAAATGAGAGATTGCTATCAACTTGGGTCCCCAGGTCCCTAATTACTTCTTCTATACTTAATGGATTACCACCTATGTGATAATTTGTGGGAACTTTGTTTTTGCCAAAGGGGATGACTATACACTTTTGGCGTTTAGCTTGAGGCCATGGCTCTGGCACCAGTTGTCTGTTTCTATGAGGCCCTTTTGGAGGATGCTTGTGTCGGCTGGAGAGTTGATTATGGTGCCCAGTTTGCAGTCATCTGCGAACTTGGTCAGCCACAGTCCTTCCATGTTGGCCTGTACCTCCGAGAAATATATACTGAACAAGAGAGGTCCCAGGACTGAGCCTTGTGGGATGCCACTTGTAACTGGTTTGGAGTCTGACATGGCTCCAGCAATTCTAACCATGTGGGTTCTGTCCTTGAGCCAGTTTGCAACCCATCTAGTGACATAGGGTTTATATTTAAGCTGGTGAGCTTATCTATAATGCCGAGTGGGGTATTGTATCGAAGGCTTTTGCGAGGTCCAGGTAGGCTGTGTGGACCACCTTCCCTCGTCAATGGCCTTGGTGACTGTTTCAAAGAAATCAACCAGGTTTAAGTGGCAGGATCTGCCCTTAACAAAGCCGAACTGGGTAGGATCCAGTGTCTGTAGGTCCCCAATATCTTTATTTATGAGGTCCATGATGATCCTTTCCATAGCTTTGCAGACCAAGCTAGTCAGGCTTATGGGGCAATAGTTTCTAGGATCCATTGAGGCACCACCTTTGTGGAGAGGGACCACTGTTGCTGTACATCACTCTTTGGGTACATATCCTGTAGTAAGGCTGAGATTGAACAGTAGTTTTATGTTTGGGTTTAGCTCTTCTTGGAGTTTATGTAGGATGCAGCCCGGGACACTGTCTGGTCCCATTAATGCTGTGCTTTTTGCTTTGGAGAGGGTGGCTCTTACCTGAGCATCTGAGATGTCAGGGGGGCAGCACTCTGCTGGGATAGATATTTGCCCTTTTGGTGGGGAGGGGGGGGAGTTTGCACTGAACCAGTCAGCTAGGATGTTGGCAATGTCTTTGGGTTCGGTGTATTTTTTGTCATTTTGGACTAATTCTGAGCATATCTGGGAATTCCCACCCAGGTTCCTAACATAACTAAAGAAAGCCTTGTGATTATCCTTAGTGTCCTGTGCAATTTTTCTCTCAAAGCTGGCCTTAGACGATTTTATGAGTGCCCATAGTTTTTTGCTAATACTGATCAGAGATGCTTTCCCTTTTTGGGATTTTGTTCTATCATGTAGTAGCTTCCTCCTTCTATTGTATAGTTTGTTTATGGCTGGGGTCCACCAGACAGGACTTCTGCCTTTGGAGGATTGGGTCTTGGTTTTATTTGGGATTGCATGATCCATGCATTCCTGAAGGTGTTCATAGAATGCATTTATAAAGGATTCTGCGGTCTGGGCAGTATTTTCCACAGGCCAGGGGCTTTGAAGGATTCCACCTCGGTTTTGAGGAGTGTGAAATTTGCTTTAAAGTTTTTCACTGTGGTTTTCTGGGAAGGGGGTGGGGTCGGGATGTGAATATCCAGTGAGATTAGTTTATGGTCTGATCTTACTAGTGAGGGATACACTTCTGGTCTGGAGCATAGAGTCCCCATGTTGGTGATGATCAGGTCCAGTATGTTTTCCCCTCTTGTGGGAGTGGTAACAAGTTGTTCCATAGCATTTGAGTTTATAAATTCTAGGAACCTTTGGGCTAGGGTGTTGGAGCTAGAGTAATACTCCCAGTCTATGTTTGGGTATTTGAAGTCGCCCAATATAATGGTGTTTGGAGAGACCTTCATATTTTCCAGTGTTCTCAGGAAGGCTGAGTGGGGTTCCTGGGTTTGGGAGGGTGGTCTGTAGCAGGCTATAAACTGGAAGGCAGTTTTAACCACTGTTAGTTGCACATGGATAGTCTCTGATGCTTTGTGCTGTGCCACCAACCTGGAGGTGTGGGTATCTTTGTGAATATTGATACTCCCCTCCTTTTGTGGTTCGGTCCAAGTTTTGGGGCGAAAAGCATGGTATGAGGTATAACCTGGTATTGCTGGGGTGCTCTCAGAGCCTTGAACCAGGTTTCTGTTACTGCACAGATATCGATGTTCTCCATGCTAAGGAGAGTTTCAGTGTGCATCTTGAGGTTTAGACTTCTGGCATTGAGTAGCATTACTCTTAGTTTCTTATCTCTTGTGATACCTATGAAGGTGGGTTTGTCTTTTGAGCCTTGCCTAAAAAGGCACTATGGGGTAGCAAGAGTCTTTGCCAATATCCGGCCCAGGGGTGACAGGTGCAAGGCATCCCTAGCGAAGCATCGTGGCTTGTCGAGCATGTCATCCCAGGCTGACAGGCATTGGATCCCCTTTGAATGACACCAATACTTAAGCCAATTGTTGAAATTGATCATCTTGTCTTCATATTGTGGCATCATTCTTGGTGAGGTAAGATGCTACTCAAGGTCAGGGTCATACCGACCTGGGCTACATGCTCAGAGAGCTCCTCTATGTCTCTTTTCATGTAGTCCAGGGAGGTACATCTCAGGTCATTCACACCAGCATGGACAATGACTGAGTCATATTTGTACTTGCCTTGGAGTGACCTGAGTGCTTGTGTTATGTGGCGGATCCTAGCACCGAACAGGCAGCTCACCGTGACCTTCTCCTTGTTCAGCCTGGTGAGTGGGACATCAGTGTGCCTGACGATAGAGTCACCTATTACAAGTGTATCAGGTGTGTTGTTTAGCCTTAAGGGCTGTGACTGTTCGGCACACTGGCTTTGTGAGCTATGTGTTGCACGTGTTTTGTTTTGGGGTAGCGGTTGCTTGGGTGTCTGCTTTGGAGGTCTCTGCTGCTTAGGCAGATTTTTATTTAGAGCCTCAGTATGTTTTGTGTGTTTATGTGTTTGGTTTGCTGTTGTGGTAGGTCTATGTGAGACTGGAATTGTAGTGAGTGTGGTTTCCTTCTCCTCCTGACTGGTTACACCAGTACTGAGTTGAGTGAGCTTAGCCTCCAGTTTGGCTATATGGTTGCATCTCTCACATGTGTTGGGATTTGTTGGGAGGAGGAGAGGGTTGTCTGTGTACATGAGGCAGTTGTAACATTGCCTCAAGATTCCCAGATTCACCAGCTGGACCGGAGAGGAGATTGACAACTGACCTTTGGACATGCTAGAATAGTATTGGGAATTCCTTTATAATTGAAAAAAGGGCCAATGGGGAACAAGGTACTCAAGGGGAGTTTGTGAGGGTGTAGTGCTTTTAATTTTTTAGTGCTGACTTAGTGAGCAAGTGCCAGGTAACTTAAATGCAATGTGTTACAGGTAACTTAAATGCAAAAACAACAAACAGTAACTTTCTTTCAAGTGAAACAAGGAAATAAGTACAGTAAGCAATGCAGATATCACTAGGGATCCACAAAAGCACTGAAAAGCCACGTTTTAGGTGGAATTAGCGTTTCAGGGAAATAACAAGCAAACAAACAACAAGCATACAAACAAAGCTATATTCAGCAGGCCTGGATCTAGTCTATGCTACAGCAAACAAGGTGTACCAATTTCAGTAAGAAACAGTTCAAATATGCAGGCACTATAAGCCTTTAACCAGAAATTCCCAGCTCAGAAGGGCAGAGTCCAGCCTCTCCTCCCACAAGAGTGCAGACCACGAACCTTCTTAATGTAAAATAACTGGCCTGAAGCCCAAGTGCTTAAACCAGAACTAATACACTTTTAGAATAACAGACACTGAGCCCTCAATCAGCAGTTCCCAACTTAGAAGGATGTAAGCTACCTGTCCTGCCACCACAGCACAGGCCACAAACCTTCCTAATGTAAAACAACTGGTCTGAAGCCCAAGTGCTTAATCCAAAAGACTTAGAATGATAGCTACACTTTAATCAAGTTACTACCAAGCAGTAATAAATACAATTGAATACTTTAAAGAATGCCTGGATTAGTGCTCAAGTTATACAAACAAAGCTAGATTCAGCAGGCCTGGATCTAGTCTATGCTACAACAAACAAAGTGTACCAATTTCAGTAAGAAGCAGTTCAAATATGCAGGCACTATAAGCCTTTAACCAGAAATTCCCAGCTCAGAAGGGCAGAGTCCAGCCTCTCCTCCCACAAGAGTGCAGACCACAAACCCTCTTAATGTAAAATAACTGGCCTGAAGCCCAAGTGCTTAAACCAGAATTAATACACTTTTAGAATAACAGACACTGAGCCCTCAATCAGCAGTTCCCAACTTAGAAGGATGTAAGCTACCTGTTCTGCCACTACAGTGCAGACCACAAACCTTCTTAATGTAAAACAACTGGTCTGAAGCCCAAGTGCTTAAACTAAAAGGCTTAGAATGAGTTACACCAAGCAGTAATAAATACAATTGAGTACTTTTAAGATGACACAAAAGCAAAATAAAGTAGGAAGAAACACAAATACAGTAAAAGCAGATACATTTTTTTCCTCTTCCTTCAAATCCATGTTTCCTGTGATGGACTCTGGTGATGAATCCAAGTGCTTTCACTTGCATGTCTGCTTTAGATGTATCTGTTGTTGGTTAATATTTCAAAGAGAGTACTTTCTTGAGACTTTTGGAGACTGACTATCCCTGCCAATTAGAAGGAGTGGATTCCAGAGCAGAATAAGTTTGATGTCTGGTCACATCCAAAAAGGATGGAGTCACCTCTTCTCTCGAGTGTGAGAGGACCTGATGGAAGGCCTGAAAAGCTGAGAAAGAGACAGGAGCTGAGGAAGTCTCCCTACAAGCTGGTACAGAAAGAGATCCCAAAGCTTCTACTCTTCCTTGCTCTGAGGCTGACATTGGAGGCAAGCTATTGAGAGCAGATGCTCCAAGGGGAAGGTATGGCTCTGACAACTTTGGAGTCAAACCCTCTCCCCAGACATTGGCCTTGAAGCTTCAGTTCCAACTCAAATCTCGAATTGTGAGGTTTGGACAGATAAACTCTCATCTGAGAGTTCATTCTTTTTAGCTGCCACTATGACCATGGCATCCATGGGGGGATACTTACTCCAATGAAGACTGTCTTTTGGTGCTGTTGAATTCTGTCAGATTTCTTGGGTATAGGCTCTGCTGAATCAGGCTCCTTCCAGGCTCATTCAGCCACAAGAGAGACTGGCTAGTAGTTGGAGCAAAAGTGGATGGCACTATCAGCACTGACATAGGTGCTCTGGAAATCATCAGATCCAAAGTCTTCAGTTCTAAAGGATGGACCTGCAATGGAGGTGAACAGGGAAGGGTTGATGGTGATGTTCCCAGTTCTATCAAAGGGGATGGAGCCGGGAGGACCCCCGACTCTATCAGTGTCAGAAGGAATTTCTACATCATCCTGTTTAAATCAGCTTCAGTGAAACTCCTCAAAGAATGGGCAGATCTAGAAGAAGCAATTGATGAAGCTCTGGAATGTGATTGCAGATTAGGGGAATGGATCTGAGGGCTGATCGGATCTAGGGCAAAAAAACCTTGGTGGAAATGAAGAACAGATCTGAGGCTTCAGATCCAAAGACTTTTGTATTTTCAGTGTCAGATCTGCTGAGACTGTGGGATCCAGGGACTTTTTTTGGCTTTTTCAATGCCCTTCCCAGAAGTCTTATCTTCATACGGCTCCTCCAGCTTTGGAGCTTCTTTATCTCTCTCACTATTGCCTTCTCTCTTGAGGTAGAAGCTGCAGTGGAGACAACAGAAAACCCTGAAGTAGATGGAAGGGGTCATTTCAAAATGAATTTATCTCTTCTGCCCTGAAAAGTTTTATGACAAAAGGATAGTCTTCACATTCCATAACCAAGTGTACTGCTTCTAAACAATATACACACAGGAAATGGGGGTCTTGTGGAGGGACTTTTGTGTCCACAATTCCCACACTTCTTGAATCTTTTGTCCGACATAGTAAACGATGTCTGGGCACTCTCCAAATCTAAGATAAGTAATAAAGCGTATTCTAACTAACAGCATGCAAGTAATTTAGATAACTATAAGAATTTTACCAAAAGAATAACTAGTTGAACACAGTTATTATTTTACATACTCTCTCTCTCTTTCTCTATATATATATATATATATATATATATATATATATATATATATATATATATATATATATATATATATATATATACCGACGATTCAACAATAATCTACTCTGCCTCTTCTATACCCACCCTAGTTAAATTAACCCAAGATGCCTTCTCCTCCACTAAGCAATGGATGATGGACAACCATCTAGCACTTAATGCTACTAAAGCTAAACTCATGATATTTACTGCTACCAAAACCACCACCCTAGATAAAACCTCATTCTCCGACACCAGTCAAAATAATACTCCTCTCGAAATAGTCTCTAATGCTAAACTACTAGGAGTCCTGATTGATGACCAACTAAAATTTGATAATCATCTACAAGTAAATATAAAAAAAAAACACACAAAAAATAGGCATGCTTTACCGCCACAACCATTACATTTCTCTCTCCACTAGGCTCACCCTGGCCAACACTTACCTTATCCCATCCCTCCTGTATGGTGCCTCTATCCTTACTAACCTGCAATCCTCCCTCAAGACTAAACTCTCCTCTTGCTATAATAAAATAACAAAATTTGCAACCAACCATAGATCCACTTCCCATCACTGCACTGCCCTACACCAACTGAATTGGCTTGAGCTGTCCAATTACCTCATCTATATTCAACTTGTCCAAGCACACAAACTTATTTTCACCCCCTCTCTCTGTCCCTCTCTTGCCACCACCTTTAAAATGCACCAACCAAATAGACTTTTGAAATTTAATTCCCAAATCTAATTGAACTGCATAAACCTGCCCATTCACCAGGCAAAAATCTAATGTCCTTCTCTCAAGCATGCAATTGGAATTCCCTCCCGCCTCTCATCCGCACCACCAGCAGCCTGTCTTCATTCAAAACCTTACTTCACACACACCTAACTTCACTATGGGAATGCTCTTGCTCCCACCCCACATAATCTCCCTACACTATAGGTGCTCTCTATAAGCTAGGATTTACAATAGCCTCCCATTGTTTTGTACCCTAATAAACTCTAGGAATTAGCATAACTCCTAGAATGGTACAATTCAGTAGCCTAGAAATTAACTGCATGAATTAGCATAACTGTTAAAAAATTTAGACTGTTTCTGTTATTGCATTGTGCTAATATGTTAAACTGTTAAAAACTTTGACTGTTTGTAAATATTACTCTTATTGCATTGTGCTAGTATGTGCACTCTGCTAATATGTGTTTTTCTTTTTGTTTAATTTTGTTTCATTTGTGCACATTACATTTCTCTAATAACTTACTCATGTTAAATCTATAATTTGTAATTTTTCTGGAGCTTTTCTCACCAGGACTCCATTGAAAATGGGCTCCTCGTGGCCCAATGGACTATCCTGGCAAACAAATTATAAATAAATAATAAAAAAGTAAATAAATTTAATTTGACACCTAATAATAAATTGTTTGAGAAAGGTCTGTGTGACTTTAAGTGCTATTTGAAGAAAGATTGCAGGAATCAACTTAATCTGAAATTTGAACAGAGAGGGTATGGACCTGATTTAAAAACTGGCATTTTTATTGAAGCTATCTTTTTGAGGGTTGATGAATTTAACCCTACTCTTATGATACAATAGGATATATGTAAAAGTTAGTGTTTCTGCCAATAGCATTTCTATTTTCTCTTTCCTCTGACCATCATCTCTTCTCCCCTTTGGCTGCCAAGTGCAATGGAGAGTTAACCATGAGACAGCATCATGCTGCAGACTTACCCATTTTGTAAGCCCTAACACCCCTTGACAGTTCCAGGATCTTACGAAATCTGGCCTGTGAGGTAAATAACCCCACTTCCATGGTGATTTGTCTGCCCTGGGACCTAGTGTCAAGGAGCACACAGTGAGGTAGTAATTTGACCATGTTCTGCATTTGCAGTAGTACATTGCCTCCACTGCAGCTTTAGCTCAACCCAAGCTGGCATGTCGCTGCTATACTGTCTTTGATATTCACTCCCAGTACAGCAGCTACATTTATCCCTGCCACACTACTCCATCCATCTTCCTAGAGAAAAAGTGAGCCTCATTCCTGTCCTTCTCCTCCTCAACTGATCCAGTACTTGGGCCTCTAAACAAACTCCAGTCCCTTGGGTCATAGGCAGGCCTTCTTTAGTGTATGCCATTGACAGAATGCTATTATCAATAGTACTGACTATGTTCATACTTTCCCAGTGGCATATAGTACTGATAGTCAAAGTGTCAAAGAAATACTTACAGATAATTGAAAAATATTATGTAAATTATGCTATGTGATTAGGAGACTATTGGCAAAAAAAAAAAAAAAAACAATCTGAAAAATTTATTGGAAATAGACAATATTTTGGCATACAATATAGTAACCAGTGGGAAAGACCTGGACATACAGCCTGTGGATTGTGTAAGTGGTGCTGCTTTGTAAACAATTGTTCACTGTGAGTTTGGAACTATAGGGTGTCAATACAGTAGCGAGTGAACTGGTAGTATGTTGTGCAACCTGTAGCACCTGTGATGTATTTTGTATTGGAAAGGAAACTGGTTATGAGAATTAGGGAACATGTATGCCATTAAGACAAAGAACAGGAAAATGTATTCTATGAACATAGTATGGACTGTTCTGACTTTAGGAAACTTGTGATCTGATGTTGTCAATCTTCATTCATTTTTGACAGTTGGGTTCAGTTCTGACCTCTCAGAACTGACTCAGGCATTATACAGATTGTGCCAGCCAATATTACTTGAGCTAAGGCTCTACCCACAATGCCCCTCTCTCCATTACCTCAGATCTTGTTTGCTGCTCCCCTGCACACCAACCTTTGGTGCCAAAAGTCGAGACATTTATACCTCCCAGGACTAAATGTTCCCCCTCTGTGGACCCATTCTTTGGTCAGCTCCTCAGCCCTTTCATTGATAGGCCCCTCCCCTGGCTCTTGTTCTGGATGGTGGCTCATCGAAGTAGGGTATGACCCCAGTTCTGAAGTTGCCTTTTTTGGTTTCGGGCTACCATCCCTCTTCAGGTGGGCCTGCCTTTCAGATCATGGAGAGAGCTTTAGCCTCAGCAGGCTCCCAGCTGGCTCCTTCTGTGTCAGAGTATCACATTTATGTATCCTCTGGTTCGCAGCTGTCACAATCTATCATGTCTGGACAGTGGAAACAGGAGCTGTAAGACATCCCTGTTCAGGGTCCCTCCTCTTCAGAGTCTTCCTCAGAAATTCCCGCTGAGGAGCCACCCCATAAGAAGACTTGCAAGAGGAAGCATCTTGATTCTCCAGAAGAATTTGTCATGTAAGACACAGATTGCGATGAAGGGGAGGGTTCACCCCAGTCACCCCCTGAGGAAGTCTCGTTCAGAGACATCCTAGAAATTCTGAAACAGAGGGGTGATTGGAAGTCCTCAAACCCATCCTCTAAGGAATCTGTATTCTTGTAAGCTTTTCATGCCTGCCCATCTACTTCCTGGGTGACCCCACCTGCTGACAATCTAATTAAGCTGATTGTTCAGTGGGTGTGGAAGGCCCTGATTCCATAGAGCCTATTTCCCGGAGACCAGATAAAATTTTTACAGCCCCAGAAGATCAACCTCACTGGGCAAATGGTCGAGCAGATAATGCCATGGCGGTGGTGGCAGCCACCAAAAAGGAACTTGCTGAGGAGTGATCTACTATTAATCCTCCTAACTGAGAGTCTAGGTCAATGAACAGGTTCAGGAAGTGGGTCTTTGCATCACTGACCTTCGCTATTAGGTCCTTGAATTTCTTGGCACACTTTATAGACTCCAAAGGGATCTGATAACTGAACTTTCAAACACCCTTGCAGAAGCTGTGTCTGATGGGGTATAGGATAAGTTGGCATTCAGCTTGCCACCCTGGAGTCTATCTCAAACTCTTCCATGCAGCTCATTGCTCATGTGGCTGAAGGAACATCTAGGGCAGGGGCTACAGGCATTGTCATAAGGCGTCATGCCTGGATGAGCTTGTGTGACTTTGTGGAGCCTTTCAAGTCTTTATTAGTCAATGCTCCTGTTGATGGTTCCTCTTTGTTTGGCCCTAAAGTTAGAGACACCCTTGTCAGAAGTGAAAAAGGCAGAAAGACCCTTTCTGTAATCCTAGTCTAGAAATCAGAGGAGTGGGAAAATTTGGTTCAAGAAATCCAAAGGGCTTTTTCCTGACACACCTAGTGAGTACTACCCCCGGGGCAGAGGGGGGAGCTCCACTGGAAGACGCCCTCTCCATGGCAGAGGGGGTCTGCATAATCAGGGCTCCAAAGATTCCTTTTCCGGACAACCCTACCAGAACTCCTGAACAGAGGCCTGATTGCTTATCTCTGGAAGCAGTAAGGGGGAAGATTTTCACTGCCCCAAACAGCCTGTCTCACAATAACTTCAGATACTTGGGAGCAGAGAATTATCACCAGAGGTTTCAAAAGTCTTCTCTTCAATCCAAAAAGTTCAAGTTCCAAAAGTGAATCCCTCACCCAGTCCAGTCAGATGGGATCCAGCAGCAGTTCAAAAGCAAATCCAAAAAAAAAGAGTCATCCAAGAAATCTCAGACCAAATAGGATCATGATTTTACCATTGAGATTGAGACTTTAGACAAGGACTAAGAAGACCCACACTAAATCTCAGCCTACTAAACACAAAATTACTTAACACATGAAATTATGATGGTCACGGTTCAATTTTTCTCGATCTTTCTTGGAGAAAAAATGCTGATGCTCTATAGATCTTCAGGATGAGTATTACCACATAAAGATGGACATACACTCCAGAAGATACCCCCACTTCTGGCTATGAGCCAGTCATTACCAATTCCTAGCATGGCCTTTCGGTCTCACCACAGCCCCCAGGGTGTTCATCAAATGCATGGCAGTGGTAACAGCTCTCTTGAGACTACAAGGATTCTGAGTGTTTCCATACGTTGATGACTGACTTCTCACCACCTCCTCTAGGTATCTACTGGTTTATGCCACAGACTTTGTGCTGCATCTTGCCGAGGCACTAGCCATTTCAATCAACAAGGAAAAGTCACAGTTGTCTCCTACACATGACCTAGAGTTCATAAGAGCAAGACTAAATACCATTTCTTGTGTAGCCTCCATCCCCCTCCACAGGCTGATAAAGCTAAGGTCGCAAGTTCAAGCAATAATTTCCCAAAACAAAGTTCCTGCTCACCTGGTACTTCGAACTCTGGGAACCATGGCACTGACTACCTTAGTACTCCTAACAAGATACCACATGAGGTTGCTTCAATGGCTCTTGGCGTCTCAATGGTTATTTTAACTCACCTGATGTTTCATCCAATCCTGATAATGAATTGCTGCAAAAAGGATTTATCCTGGTGGATGAAGTCAGAAGAAAACCTATGGGGTTCGACTTTTTCTCTCGCTGCACCCAAGGCCATAGTGACTACAGAAGCTTCTCAAATAGGGTGGGGGCATTATCTGGGAAGTACTGTTCAAGGCACTTGTTCCCCACAAGAGGCCAATTTGCACATCAATATCCTAGAACTGAGGGCAGTGCTTTTAGCATTGCAAGCATTCCAATCTGTCCTTCCTTCAGGGACAGTTGCAATCCAATCAGACAACATGTCAGTAGTCTGGTACATCAACAAGCAGAAGAGAACAGATCTTACCCATTATGTCAGGAAGCCCTCAGGATTTAGAAATGGGCTATCAGTTTCAACTGCTTTCTGATAGCAACGAATATCCCAGGAAACTCCAACGTGATTCTGGACAAATTGAACAGATGCCTCCTCCTGCCTCACAAGTGGTGTCTCAACAACAGTATACCGATGAAGATCTTTTGTCGTTGGGGCCAGCCTTGCTGTGATCTGTTTGCCTCTCTGATAAACAACACATGCAGCAGCTACTTTTCCTAATTCACCCTTATGGGGAGCCCCTGAGAGATACACTTCTCCTCGATTGGTCCCCAGGACTACTTTATGCCTTTCCCCCTACTCCACTGATTCCCCTGTTTTTGAGGAAAGCCCAAAGGTTGAGAAGCAGAGTATTTCTCATTACACCCTATTGGCCCTGCCAAGTCTTGTTTCCCTTTCTTTGGTCTCATCTGGTTCACTGCCCTTGGATTCTGGACCCAGCTCTGGACCTGCTGTCTCACCCGCAGAGCTTGGTACATCCCAGTCTCCAAAATCTCAAGCTGATGACTTGGAATCTCCAATTCCAGTAATTACCAGGCAGAATAACTTAGCCTCTCCAGTACAAAAATTCTGGCTTCCCATAAATTACCCACTAAGAAACTTCACCTTTGCAAATAGAAAATATTTTTGATTTGGGCCTGTATGAACAGTATAGACCCCTTTTTAGTATCAGTGGATAAGGTCCTGGAATTTTTAGCATCCTTGTTTGAATCAGGAGTCTCTACTTCCACAATTAAGGTTCAATTAGCAGCTATTTCCAATTTTCATAATGGATTTAATGATCATCCCTTGATGTCTCATCATTTGTGCAAAATTTTCCTAAAGGCACTTTACATCTAAAACCCCCGTTCAAAGACCCTATAGCACCACGGGATTTGACTTTAGTTTTACAATGCCTAGTTCAACAGCCCTTTAAACTTGCAACCTCACATTTTTATCTTGGAAAACCCTCTTCCTGGTGGCTATCTTGTCTGCCACGAGAATTACTGAATTTCAAGCTTTATGTGTAAAGCATCCTTACATCATATTTCCCAAGGAGACAGTGTTGCTAAGAACCAACCCATCCTTCCTCCCCAAAGTGGTATCAGAATCTAATATTAACCAGTCTATAGACTCGCCTGTTTTCTTTCCAAATTTTTCAAACAAAGGTGAACACTGTTTACATTTGTTGTAAGTCTGCAGACAATTAAGTTTTTACCTGGACAGAACAAAATCTGCTAGAAAATTGGACCAACTATTTGTATCCTTTTCAGGACCTGGATTGGGTAAACCACTATTAAAAGTTACTTTATCAAGATAGCTTAGAGATTGTGTCACATTTGTCTACAATCAGAATAAACTCAAACTACATGCTTCGGTTAGAGTGCCTTCTAACAGATCTGTTTCCACTTCAGCTGTCTTTCATTTTAAGGCCTCTATGGAAGAAATTTGTGCAGCTGCAACATGGGCTACTCCTCATACTTTTATCACTTATTACTTCATTACAAATTAGATATGGTCTCCAGGGGAAGAGCATCCTTTGGCTCTATGGTACTTAGGAATATCCTTCCTTAGGGCCGCCCAGGATCTAAAGTAGCTGGGGACTCTGTCCCATCTGTCAAGAATGAATGAAGATTGACAACATCAGATAAAGAAGTTATGTCCTTACCATAATGTTCCATCTGTGTTGTTGATCTTCATTTATTCTTGACATCCCACCCTCCTGCCCCCACCAAGAGACTTCTGGGGGATCGGACCTTGTTCTGGGAGGTTATAGGGTTATACCTTAGACAAGGCTTCTGTCTTTTTCTATACTAGTCTGCAAACTCAATCTGAGGTAATGGACAGAGGGGCATTGTGGTTAGAGCCGTAGCTCAAGAGTCTTTGACTGGCCGAGTCAGTTCCGAGAGGTTAGAACTGAACCCTTCTGTCAGGAATGAATGAAGATAGACAACAGATGGAATGTTATGGTAAGGATCTAGCTTTTTTTTTTGGAGTAGGTTCTACGTCCATAGGGCCCAGAGGAAAAGATATAGGGAATCATTTAGAAATATTAGAACTTAAATGGTAAGTGAAATTGAATTCTCCACACCCACCACATATAAATGAGTATTTAAACAGTACACTTATTTTTAAGCCACACCCTCTTAAATAAAAGGTATATTTTTCTAGGATGTCATACACACATATTATTTAAATGACTTATACATCTTTTTAGCATCATCTGTTTATTATTTATTTATTTTTTTACAGATTTTATTCCAACAGCTCTTAATAACTTAAACATACAATTTCACATGCATGGTACTTATCCTCTAGCACCTGGCTTTTCCAAAGCTCTGTACGTACTTCTTGATTAACTAGTACATATTGACCCAAGTCCAACACTAGTACATATATATTTTGTCAGACTTTTTCAACAAAATTAATATGCTATTCCCACATAATAGATATTCAAACTTTCTATCATTTATACATTTAGATATCCAAGTATACATGATTCCATTTCTTTCTAACTCATCTTAGTCTCGTAATCTCTTTTCCAAACACCTGATATCTGATACTTCATTATTGCCTCATCCCATGTCATTATTCTATTTTCCATCACTATTTGATCACAAAAATCCAAGTTCACTTTTCAACTGACACCAGTTTCTCAGTACCACTGCTTCACTATTACCTACTAGGTTTCCACTGGTGGCTAAGATTGTATTTTTCCATCCCCTTAGAATTTTGACAGGTATGTTTTGCTAACCTCTTCATTGACTACTTCCATCATCTGGGATCTATCCCCCTAAGCTGCAATCACAGATCACCTCAAGAATATCCACTGACTCTAACCAAGAATTATATTCTACAACAATTCCTTTGGTAACCATTTGAAATGTCAGGACCTATTACAGCAAGTCCTAAAACATGGAGACTGAATGGCCTAAAGATCGGACTTGTATATACCAAGTCCAGGATGCCATTTCTTGGAGCATTCCTTTTCTCTGAGTTTTGTTGATCTCAGAGTTGGTATATATAAATCAGGGGGTGTTGGGGTGCAGGTGGGCAAGAAAAAAAGTTTTAAAGAGAAGAGAGATTTTAGAGATTTGCTGTTATCCAGGTTTTCTGCATTTTTTTCAGCTTTCTTTGACACTCGAAATTTTGAGTGCCGGCATTTTGATATGGAGCTCAAGCCTTTTCCATGCTGCAATAAATCCAGCAATCTGGCTTCAAATAAGGTATGTCAATTACAGAGGCATGACATATTTCCTGGCATTTGCAACATCCAAAACTTTCTACTCTCACAGTAGTATGTATCTGTCCCATTTTACATGAGGTTTCTCCCCTGCCTTCAAGAAATATTTTATCCAATTCTTTATTTTTTTTAATTACAGAACTCATTAGTGTCCAGAAAGACTGTCTAAATAAAGTATATATGGGACTAAATGCCACTGTAGAGCCAACATTTTCTTGCCAACACCCAGGTTAAGTAATTTTCATTGCTCTACTATCGTATGAGACCTCCCATGACCCCCATAGGATTCCTTTAACCATATACTCATATAGTTAACCTCTTCATCATTCCCCTATAAGGTAGTAATATAAATTTTCTTTTGCCTGTTCATCATATTAATACATATCAGTTTTATTTTGTTCACATTTATAATGTACCCAGAGAATCTCCCAAAAACTTTTCAGAGATCATACACTTTACAAAGGTCTATTTCTGGTTGTGTTAAAGATACAATT
Source organism: Protopterus annectens (assembly GCF_019279795.1). Classification (NCBI taxonomy): domain Eukaryota; kingdom Metazoa; phylum Chordata; order Ceratodontiformes; family Protopteridae; genus Protopterus; species Protopterus annectens. The sequence continues at coordinate 1,290,431,071 of NC_056735.1, forward strand.
CTATCAGCAGCATATAGTGCAATTTTTAGTTCCATCTTCCATTACATATAACCCTGAATTATCAATTGGAATGACAGTAGAGATGGGGTTCATAGGCAAGTACTATGCTAGCTGCCCTTGCAGGCCATTTTAAGCCTGGCCAATTTTCCTTTTGGTGCTTGAATTAATCCATCTCATTTGGTGTTAGACTGGCCTTACCAATCCCATGGACAATAATTATATATTACCCCCCTACCCCAATTGAGAATAACTGTTATTATACCATAGATAGTTTGTAATTTGAGGGAACCTATGCATGGGATAAAACATTTAGGAGTTGCCTATTTCCATTAGTAGTACAGTAGGCAGTCCTGGGGTAAATTTTCTGTTTCCCACCCACAGATCCAAGTTGCACTTGAATATGGACTGGGATGAGCTTTGTTTTATGTGGATAGGAAGTTTGTTCCAGAACAGCATTTTCCTCTGTGAGATAAACCATTCCTTCCAAACATACCATAGATAATTTGTAATTTGAGGGAACCCATGCATGGCATAAAACATTTAGGAGTTGCCTATTTTTATTAGTAGTACAGGAGGCAGTCCTGGGGTAAATATTCTGTTTTCCACCCACAGATCCAAGTTGCACTTGAATATGGACTGGGATGAGCTTTGTTTTATGTGGATAGGAAGTTTGTTCCAGAACAGCATTTTCCTCTGTGAGACAAACCATTCCTTCCAAAACCTTCCTACAGATGTTGCAGAAGAAGTTTAGATCGCTAGACTGAGCATTTCTGATGCCATCTGACTTGTTGATGTGCAGTAAATCCATTAGTATTGGGTTGGAGGATTCCTTGTATGCCAGACACAGGTCACCTCTTAGGAGTCTGTAGGATACTGAGTATAGTGACAGTGCTTGGAGCCAGTCCTTGTAGGACATGTGTAGGCCTTATAACATTTGAGTAAGGTATCTTTATGGGCATTCCAGTTGCTGTATGTGTCTGGACAGATACATGCCAAAGGGGTCATTATATTCAATGGTTGGCCTAATGAGGGCTAAGGATAGGGGACAATGACAATCCTAGAATTAGGCACAGTCCTATTGTTTAAAAGCTGTGCAGTATAGAATAACTTTTGTACTGCAACAGACGCATGTTGGCTGAAAGTTAGATCACTGTCCACATAAGTTTGCAAATCACAATCAACTGGGTCAAGTCTTATGGAGAATGTGGTAGTTACCTGGGGTAGACAAATTTCCAGAGGATATGATAATGCATTTTTGGAATTTAGTTTCAGTCCATGATTTTGGAACCAGTAATTTATTAGGGACAAACTTTCTTGCAGGATAACTATATCATTTGGGGATTCAATTACTGCTTCTCCTTGCAGTCATCTGCAAACTTAATCAGGGTATTGCCCTAGAGATAGTTGTAAAAGGCCTAGTACTTTTAATCCTCCTTTAAACAAAACTATTGATTTATTTGAAAAAAATTGTGAGAAGGATGTAAGGAGGATTTATGGTAAAAACAAAAGAGGTCAGGGCAATTTTGGATCTAATATGACTGATGAAGAGCAACAATTGCTTTTTGATTTGGTCAGTGACCCTACGGTCAGGTTCATGAAACCTGACAAAGGCAGTGGGGTGGTCATAATGGAGAGGGTTGATTATTTAGATGAGATGAATTCATTATTGTTGGATGAAGCATATGAAGAAAGTTCATTAAGTGAAATTAAAGTGTCCTATAGAAAAATAGATTTATTGTTGGACGGCATGCTGTATCAAGCCCAGATTGATGAAAATGAATACCATTACATGAAGAATGAGCATCCCAGGGTGTCCAATATTTTTGGGATACCAAAAATCCACAAGGGCTTATGAAATCCAAAATTTAGGCCCATTGTGGATGATAAAAGGTCAAAGATCTACTTCATTAGCAAATATTTAGACCAAAATATGTAGAAAAGTTTGGGTATTTTTAACTACATCAGTAAGGACTCATGGGTGTTTCTGAATAAATTAAATGGGATTGATGTAATACCTGAGTTCATTTTGATAACCATCGATGTTGTCAATCTTTTTTCTGTGATCCCTTATGAGGAAGGTTTAAGCTGGTTGGAACAGCAGCTTAACAAAACTAATATTTTGCATCATGATGAGGTGAATACATTTGTTGCACTAATGGAGGTTGTATTAAGGAACAACAATATATGTTTCAAAGGGCAATATTATAAACAAATATAAGGTATGGCAATGGGGGCGACTTGCGCCCCCATATTTGCCAACCTGATTATGTCCTATTGGGAACAGGAATATTTGATGAAAACCTCATTTATGTCACATATAGTGCATTACACTAGATTTCTGGATGATCTTTTCCTTGTTTGGAAGGGTACTGAGGAAGATTTCAATGAGTTCCTTGTGTGGATTAATGTAACTGTGCAATTTATGAAATTCACACATGAATATAACAAGGAAAAGATTAATTACCTAGATGTAGAACTGGAAATTGATCAGTTAAACAAGAAGTTTATTACCAGAATTCATAGGAAGATGACCTTTTCCAATTCCTATTTGGATTATGGTAGCTGGCACCCGCACCATCAAAAGAAGTCTGTTGTTAAAGTTCAGTTGGTGCGGGCTGCCAGAATGGTCAGTTTGCATGATGATTTCCTGGTGGAAATAGAATTTATCATACAGATGTTTAGATAAAGGGGGTATACTGAGGGCCTTTTAAATGAGGTCAGGGTTGAAGTGTTGAACAAGCGTGAAAAAGGTATATACAGGCCTATTATAGGCAATGGATTTTTGGGATCTAGTAGAAGGGTAAATAACGTAGTTAACCCTAGCTCAACCCTGATCATAACCTACAATGGGGTGGCAAGTACCATCATTGAGGTTATTAAAGCAAATTGGGAGATTTTACAGTTTGATGGTAATATTGCACATAAAGTTGGGAAGACCCATAGGTTCGTGTTTAGAAAGGACAGATCCCTAAAGAACATATTGGAGGGTGTGACAAATGATGGAAAAATCAACAGAAATATTGGGAATTATAGGTGCAATGCTTGTGTATATTGTTCCTTTATACTTGAGACAAAGGAAAAGTTCAGAGTTAATGGGAGGAATATTAACATCCAAGGGCACTATAATTGTAACAGCTGTAATGTCATCTACATGGCCAAGTGTGAAAACTGTCCTATATTTTACATAGGCAAAACATCTAGGAAATTTAAAGTTAGGATTGGTGAGCACCTTGGGGACATTAGGCATTGTAGAATCACTAGTGCCCTGTATAGACACATTCAAGAACATCAGGGCCACCAATTAAAATTTTTAGTGGTTCAACAATTGGTCAAAGATAAGCAGGGATGTATATTGGATATTCATTTGGATGTATTGGAACTGAGGTGGCAATTGTATTTAAATGCCTCTCAGTATCCAGGCATCAATGAAAGCATATCTAGTATTTTGAAAATGGACCACATCTTAGGCTAACTGAATTAATTTATTACTGTGCCGAATTTAATGTGTATACATTTTTTAGTTTTAAGATGGTTTTTATTGTTATTTTTAACATGTAATTTTAAGTCTGCATATGAAATCTGATTATGGTAATTAATTGCATCAGTGTTGAATGGGTTTCTATTACTAATGTGAGTTTTTTGCTTTTAATTGACTTTCATTAAAGTTTGATTGATTAATTGGGGAGGGTATATAAAAGGCTGGGTGTTGTGTGAACATTGTTCTGATTAAGTCTCTTTAGTGGAGAAGAAAGCGCTCAACTCAAATAAAGTGGTTGTCTCATTTGGATTTCTTTTTCTTCTTGCTGTCTCTTGGATTCATTAACTTAATCAGGGTTACAATATTACAGTAATTTGACCTAGCTTCTGCCTTTGTGTATATAGTATTCAACAATATTATAAACTGCACAGGGAATCTTTATTTGTTATAAAACTGTGATAAGGTATATCCAATCCATCGTATTAAGACCATTTCAGTGTCTAAAGGCACTAATGTTACCTTATTTTCTTTATCATTTTAATCTATCACATGCATCAAGAGCCAAATGATGTTACCAAATGTTTTTCTTTCATTACATGGATTATGGCTGGAAGATATTTGCAAGTGTGTTTGCCTACCATGTTTAAGATGTATGAAAGGGTGATATGAACATCTTTCCATCGAATCACTACCCTCCTTTGGTATTGCTACTACAACCCCTGCATTCCAAAAGGCTGGGGAAGATCACCTCTCAGCAACCAATTACAAAATTTTAATAACATTTTAACACCTTCTCCCTCCTCAAACCTCCATATTTCTATGGGTTTGCCATCAGAACCCATGGATGTACCTCTTTTCTTCTGCATTATCATCTACTTCAATTCTTAATCTATGTCCCCCATTAACAACTTTTTCTGTCCTTTCAATAGTTATAGAATTCTAATTTCTTATAGAAACCTATCAACTACTTCCTTTCTAGTATCTGATCTTCTACTAATACATCCTTTTTGTTATTGCTACTTTTCCAAATAGCCCTAGATACAATTTGTTGATTAAATCTTACTGCCCATGCACTCTGTGCAGCTGGGAATGGCAGTTATATTGCTGCTTAATTACTATTCTCTGAACCAATATTCTCATGTCTTTTCTCTAGATCCCTTCTAAGGCTTCCCATAATTTCTGCTCTTCCTCCTCCCATGTTAGTCTGTCTCTGCATAACTGCAGCTTCTTTACTGCTGCCAACCCCCCCTTCTCTCCCTTCCTATTCCTCTCTTTTTAGTGTGTGTGTGTGTGTGTGTGTGTGTGTGTGTGTGTGTGTGTGTGTGTATATATATATATATATATATATATATATATATATTATTACATTCCTTAGTCTCTTTCTTACCCCTTCCCATTCCGTTCTTGAGACTGATCCAATACAATCTATCAGACATTGTAGCCATTCGTTAAGCTTTAATGCAAACTTTTCATCTTTCAGAATGTACATGGGGAATCTCCAGTGAAACACCATCACTTTAACTTATTCTTCTTAATCAACAACTTTACAATTGTGTGATCTAGCTGTAATATTGGCACTACTTCAGTTCCCATTGAGGTGCAATTCTTCACTCTTTGGTTATGCACTATCTCTCTAACCTAGACTAGCATTTCCATTTTGAGCTATAGTGTATAAATCCCCCTTGAAACTGCATTTTGCGAACTTTCCAGGCATTCACTAGCCTGATCATATTAAAAAGGTGTTTTTGCATTTTATCACTTTTCAACATATTTAATGATTTTTTTTTCTCCTCATCGCATCATTCAAGTTTACACTTAAATTCCACTCTTCCACTATCATTAACAAGCTCTCAGAAAACAGATTTTTCTTTTCATTTGACTTAATTTTGCTCTTGCTGGTACACAGAATGCACCAACATCATCATTATTGTCCAGTTGTGCTTCCTGTTCCACTCAGCTATACATTTATCTTCGACTTCCAGTAGTCACTTTTCACACATACCTAGCTTTTTTATCTGATAAAAAGTTATGTACTTAGCATAACATTCTATCTGTGTTGTCCATTTTCATTCTTCAACTGTTGGATTTTGATCCAATATTCGGATCCGACTCAGCCTTTACTATAACTCATGGCCACCAAAAAGCTTCTGAGTTTCTCCCTTACCCATACTGCACCAACCCCTAACATACCTCAGATCTTGTTTGCTGTTTCACATAAAATAGAAAGAAGTACTATAAAAATCCTAACAGAATAAACCATATCTGGATCTCAACATGTAGGACAGTGTTGCCCTTATAATCTCTTGTTCTTCCAGAAATCCATTGTGAAAAAGGTTGGGGGTTAGTGGGTGGAGAGTTGAGAAAGAAAGAAAATGGACAACATAGATGGAACATTATGGTAAGTACATAACTTCTTTATCTGATGTTGTCAATTTTCATTCTATCCTCAGCTGTTGTAACAGAGTCCCCAGCTACCTAAATTCCCAGGTGGACTCTAAGGAAGGATATTCCTGAGCCCAGTTGAGCCAAATGCTTCTCTTCCACTCAAGACCCGATCTAGTATGTAATGAGTAACAAAGGTATGAGGATTGGCCCAAGTTGCAGCTGTACATATGTCATCCATGGAAGCCCTGTATAGGAACACTGAAAAAGTTGCCATGGACCTAGATGAATGAGCTCTTAGAGGTTCTGGTACAGATAAACCCAATTTGTTATATATATATAAATGATATGCAATCTGTCAGGTCTCTGGCTAATGTTACCCTTGCAACTGACTTTCCCAATTTAGAATCTGCAAAGAACACAAATAATTGATCTGTTTTTCTAATATATTTTGTTCTATGTAGGTAAACACGCAATTGTCTGTGGACATCCAATAAATGTAAAATAGATTCACCTTTGTTTGCAAATTTAGGAAAGAAGACTGTCAGGTTAATGAACTGGTTAATATTAAATTCTGACACCACCTTAGGAAAGAACAAAGTGTTGGTATGTAATGTTACTCTATCCTTATGAAAAATCAATTAAGGAGGTTTAAAGGACAATGGTTGAAATTCTGAAATTCTTCTAGCAAAGGTAATGGCCACTAGAAAGATAGTTTTCCAGGTCAGGAATTTAAAATCACATTTAGCTTCTGGTTCAAAAGGAGAATGAATTAAGGCCTCAGTACCAAATTTAAATCCCATGCTGGACTAGGATCTTTATATGGAGGTCTCAGCAGGAGGATGTCTCTCAAAAAGGCTTTACCAAGTTTAGATGAAGCCAAAGAAGAATTCTCAAATCCAGTATGAAGATTGCTGCTAACTGAAATCTAACTGTTGAGGAGCTAGCTCCCTCATTAAAAATTGTTGCCAAAAATTCAGGAACACATTGTACAGGAGCTGAGAAGGGGTCACTGTGTTTCTGCTGTGCCCTGGGCAGACCTGATCTGATCAAATCCATCACCAAAGGTATCTCTTGCATGCCTGAGTGATTCTTATTTTTACTGACATGCGTTGATAAAGAATTAACCACTGTGTTGCTAGCATCCATTGAAGAATTCTCATATGAAATCTTGCTAGAGGAACTAAAATTATGGTCACTGACATTGATCCCAAGGCTTGCAGAATCAACAGAGCTGAAATTTTGGTAATTCTAATTATTTTTATGACCTGGAATCTGATAGTCTGCACTCTTGAGAAGCTGTCACTGATACCATGTTGAACACTTATCCTATTAATTCCAATGTTTGAGTCAGTTATAACTGAGATTTGTTGTAATTTATGGTTATCTCCAGATCAGAACAAGTCGGGAGTACCTGATCTCTTGCTCTTACAAGTAGATGCTTGGTCAAGGCAGTAATGAGCCAGTCGTCTAAGTATGGAAACACTTAGAATCCTTGCAGTCTCAAGTGAGTTGCTATCCTTATCATGCATTTGGTGAACATCCTTGGGGCTATGGTGAGGCCAAAGAGCAGTGCTCTGAACTGATAGTGACTGGCCCCAAGCCAGAAGTGTTCTGGATTGTCTGTTCTTTTTAATGTAATACTATGCATCCTGAAGGTCTATCGAGCACATCCAGTCGTCTTTGCCCAGAAAGGGCAGAATGGATTGAATCATGACCATCCAAAACTTTGTGTGTCAAACTGACTTGTTCAAGTCACTGAGATCCAACATTGTTCTCCAGACCCCTGTTTTCTTTAGCACTAAAAAAATCTTGAGTAAGTTTCAGACTCTATCTGGTCTGGTGGGACATCTTGTAGCTTTAGTATTTTAAGTGCTGCTGCTTTCCTCTCACTGGGTGGAAGATTGGAAAATTTGCATACAGATGGAGGTGGGATGGAAAAGGGAATTATATAACCTCTGGAAATAATCCTCTACACCCAAGTATCTTATTTTTATGTCTAGCCAGGCTCTCTGGTGCAGGGATAATTGACCCCTGATTGCTTCCAGAGGGTGACATTTGGGCCTCCTTTCAGGAGTGCTGATAGGGTCTATCAGAGAAAGAATCTATGAACCCTTGGTTCTGCAGGCCTCCTCTGCCATGTGGGTGTCATCGTCCATTTGAGTTCCCTTTCTGTCCCTGGGGGAACTATCTCCAGATGGATCTTGGAAAGACCCTGGGACTTCCTGAACCACATTCTCCAACCACCTCACTGATTCCTAGAAAAGGATCTTTGAGGGATCAAAAAATGTATGCCCACTGCAGAGAAGGTCCTTCCATCTTTTTCACATCTGGAGAGAGTGTTCTTCACTTTTGTGCCAAACAATGAACTGCCATCAAAGAGTGCATTGATGAATGATGACTTGAAGGGTTCTGCAAAATCACACAAATGCACCCAAGCATGTCTCCTGATGGAGATGCTTGAACTGGCCACCCTTGAGACACTTTCAATTGCATGAGATAAGCTTCATGGACAAATTTGAAATAGATTGAAGAGTAGCCAACTGAGAGGCCACAGAAAGATTGAGCCTTGGCAGTAGTGATCCCTGAAAGGGATTTTGAAAGTTTCTTGATCAAGTCCCTTTGTAGTCTCATAAAGTGGGCCAAGTAGTTCAGTGACCTAAGGGCAAAGGTTGCTGAAGCGTACACTCACTTCCCAAATCTGTCCAATGCCCTAGACACCCTGTTAGGGGATGGACAGAAAAACTTTGCTCATCAAGTTCCTTCTTGGAGGCCACCACCATGAACATAGCATCTGTGGGTGCCCCCTTACTCCAGAACTCACTACCTACAGGTGGAGCCAGAATCCAATCTGGACTCATGGGGATTGGCTCAACTGAGTCAGACTCCTTCCATACCCACCTAGAGATCAAGTCAATGAGCTCATTGGTCAGTGGAGTAACCCAGGAGGTAGATGGGCCAGCTCCAAAGGCTTCAGGAATACTGATTCCTCTGGAAAAGTGTTATCAGAGGACCAACTACTTCTCTGCTTAAGGATTTCAAGGATATCTCTGAATATGTGGTGATCCTGGGGACCGTGCTTCCTCATCAAAATCAGTATCCTCAGTGACTGACTCCTGTGGGGAGTCAAAGTGCCTCTTCTTGCACTTCTTCTTCCTAGGGACTTTCTTGGTGGGATACTCCAATGAAGCATCGGAAGAGATTCTAAAACCCTGCTGGGTGGCCTGGAGACTTTCTGGCCCATCGGTTCCTGCTACCCTGAAAGCAATCTACTTGAGGCGAAAGTTGGAGCTGAGCTGTACAATGCCAAGGCTCTGAGGGGTAGAGATAGCTCCAAAAACTTCAGAGTCCAGTCCAACCTCTCGGATCCAACAGAAGAGAGTCATCTGGCTCCAAAGACATCAGAGCCAGTGCATTCAAAGACAGCTTCAGACCCTACGATAAAAACATCTTTAGATTCGAACCAGATGGACTCAGAAGGTTTGGATCCAGGGGCTCTGAAATGATCGGTCAGATCAGAGAAGGAGCTGCAATTGGTGGTGTGGTAAAGGGATAGGTTTTCTGACCTGAGAGGGTAGGAATAAGGAGAACAACCATCTGTATCTGCACTGAGAGGAATCTCCTCATCATTCTGTCCATGTCTGCTTCGGCCAAACTCCTGGAAGAATGAGATGATGTGAGGGAGAGTGACCTAGAACATCATCTTTCCAAGAAGGGGGAGATACTCTGGAAGGGAATGGGTCCACAGTAGGTGAGTGCCTTGACCTGGGTAACATTCTAGGATACAAAGAGGTTGGATTCAAGGAAGGTTTAATTGGATCCACTAGAGACTGGATTGCAGCAGCCTTCGGCTTTGACTTGTGCTTCATTTTAGGCAGCTCTGCAGAAGATGGAGTTGATGATTCAGAAGGTTTAGGACACCTGGTGAAAAGCTCCTTAGATTTAATTTTGGGGTTCTGTGGTCCAAAATAGCTTCAGAAAAAGAAGAAACAAGCAAACCCTTCAATATAAATTTGTTTTTTCTCTCTGCAATTGCACACAGATTAAAATTGTTGCAAATGGTGCAATCAATTTAAAAGTGGTCTGTGCCCAAGCAATATACACAAAAGTTATGGGCATCGGACAAGGACAATTTATGCCCGCACATTTGGCATTTTTTCAAACCCGAAGGGCCTTTATCAGATACTCTATAAGAATAATAGAAACAAACAAATAACAGTAAAGAAAGCTTCTTTCTTTTTTTACACAGAGATGGACAAAAGGAAAGAAAAAAAGATAATCAGCAATGGTATCAAGAAATACATGAACGTGTAATAGGATTTGGCATTAAATATACTGATCCCAAGGATATTGCCAATATCCTGGCAGATCAATTTAGTGCCAGCTTCACTCCCCTCTCACCCCCTAAAGGGCCCATCTCAATACCAAAAGATTGCCAACTTCCGATCATCACAGCCGCACAGGTAGAAACAACACTCTCCAAATCTAAGAATACAGCATCCATGGGACCAGATGACATCCCAGGCTGTGTACTACATGAACTACAAAATGAACTGGCACCCCACCTAAGTGTCATGTTTAATCATAGACTCACCTCAGGCTTCGTGCCCACTGAGTGGCGCACAGCTACAGTTATCCCACTCCACAAGTGAAGATCCACCTTGGATCCCAGGAACTACCGTCCCATCAGTCTGACAAGCCTGATCTGTAAGGGCATGGAACGCATTATCATGGAACTTATAAACAAAGACATTGGCAGCCTCCAGACACAGGACCCCACCCAGTTTGGGTTTGTGAAGGGTCGATCTTGTCTCCTGAATCTGATTGACTTCTTCGAATCGGTCTCCAGAGCTGTGAACGAGGGTAAGGAGGTCCACGCAGCCTATCTGGAACTCGCCAAGGCCTTCAACACAATCCCCCACTCTGGAATCATAGATAAACTTACTAAGCTGGGCATAAATCCCTATGTCACTTGATGGGTTGCCAACTGGCTTACTGACAGAACCCAGACAGTAAAAGTAGCCGACTCCAAATCCAGCTCCAGACAAGTGACAAGTGGAGTACCTCAGGGTTCAGTCCTGGGGCCACTCTTGTTTGGCATCTACTTCTTTGAAATACAGGCCAACACTAAGGGACTCTAGCTAACAAAGTTTGCAGATGACTGCAAACTGGGAGCCATTATTGAATCCCCAAATGATGTTTATATTCTACAAAAGGGCCTTACAGAAACAGATGCCTGATGCCAGAGCCATGGGCTCAAGCTTAATGCCAAGAAATGTATAGTCGTCCCCTTTGGAAAAAAACATGTACCCATGAACTACCACATAGGTGGCAGGACACTAAACATCGAAAGTGTGATGAGAGACTTAGTGACACAAATGGACAGTGGTCTCACTTTCGATAACCACATCACCAGAATAGTCAGGAAATCCTTCTACGTGGCAAACCTCATCACTAAGGGCTTTTTATCCAGAAAAAAGGAGGTCATTGTCCCACTGTACTCATCCCTCACTAGACCCATTATAGAGTATAATGCCCCATTTGGTATGTACCTCACAAGACATCTGCAACAGCTGGAAAGGCCACAGAAATACCTCACTAAAAGAATCACAGGCCTAAAGCAGATGTCATATGCTGACCGTCTAAAAAAAACTCCAGCTATTCTCTATGGTATATCGTCTACTCAGTGCCCATCTCTGCTTAACATACAAGGCCATGTCAAACCCTGAGCTGTTGGACATGCTCCACTTAAAGACATCCCAAACCACGCTCCAGGGATCTAAACCTTATCATCACAATGAACAAAACATGCTGGAGGGATAGGTTCCTGACCCAGAGACTCCCTATACTCTGGAATAGATTGTCCATACATGTCAAGCAGAGCACCTCATTGGCCCTCTTCAAAAGGAACCTTGATGATTGGATGGGAGATAGAAAATTCACCCCGGGGATCATGTCAGTCGCCCTGCTAGACAGGGGCCCAGAGAAGTAAATATTGTGGGAAAAAATTTCCAGGGAATTGTTATGGCTAGGCTTGCATAGGCTTTAGGGCCGATAGCCTAGTACCAACCTATGAACCTATGAAAAAGAGTTCAACAGATATCAACTATGGTATATAAGAGCTATAACAGATATTAGCTATGGTATATAAGAGCTATAACAGATATCAGCTATGGTATATAACAGCTATAACAGATATCAGCTATGGTATATAAGAGCTATAACAGATATCAGCTATGGTATATAAGAGCTATACAAAGTGTAATGGGAAGGGAGAATTACTATTAATGGATTTATGATGGATAAAATAGAAACATCTATCATAGATTGAAGAAATCACTTGAGAGCTCAAGCTGACCATGTCTATTCGCAAAAGCAGCAAATGAGATCTGAGGTATGTTTGGGGTTGGTGCATTAAGGGTAAGGGAGGAACTTGAGTGTTTTGGTGGCCACGAGCTATAGTAATGGCTGAGTTGGATCCGAGGATCAGATCTGAACCCAACAGTTGAGGACAGAATGAAAATTGACAACATCAGATCTAAAATCAATCTTCTTCTCCCTTATAACTGGATTGCATTAACAGTTTATAAGCCTTCTTCTCTACCTTGATATGCTGTTCAGTACTTAGATGCATTCCTGTATCACTGTTATCATACATTTGACTTTTTTTACTGCATTTAATATCTTTCCTCTTTTCTGGGCTTGTGAACCATTAACATTCCATGACATAAGAGATAGCATTCTTCCAACAGCTACTGCTTCCTGTCCTCCATTTTCTTTCTTCTGATCTCCTGTTTATGAGTTGTTGTTGCCCCTGGAACTCTTTCTCATATATTATCAGTAGCCTATTTCTACTTGATTTTATCTCTTCAGCTGTCATACTTTCCCTGCTTAATTGCCATTTTACTTGTCCTGTCTTCTTTATTTCTTGCTGTATTATTCTTCTTTCATTTTCATTTTATTCCTACAAGTATTTCTAGTACTGATGGCCCAAATTCATATATATATATATATATATATATATATATATATATATATATATATATATCAACTATGTACAGTACAAAATTTGACTATTCTTCCTTGGTGGGTGTCAATGCCCCAAATCTTGTCACTGACTCTCATTATCCCCCTATCCCTAATGGAAGGTGGTAATATCAAAACTACATGAGACAAACCTATCTCTGCCATCCCTTCCTTTTTTTCAGAAACTTAGCTGACAGACTACACTATCCTCTTCTTTTCTGTCTTACCAATGGTCTCCATTTTTTCCTGTGTATTCATATGCTCCAGATCTAGTGTTTCTGTATTAAGTCCTTTGCCCACCTCTGTGAAGAAGTTCATCATACTGTCATACTACAGCCTTAGATTTTTTTAATTGCATGTTATGTCCCATATCTGACATCTTTCTTCATTAACTCCTTTTTATACATTATTTGAAGCAAACTCCTCACTCTTCAAAATAACTTACCATCCAGTACTTATGTAATAATATGCATTCGTATAGTATCCCTCATTGGTCAGTCTCTCCTTCTTAACTTAGTATCTTCCAGAGCCATGCCCATATTATTTCCTCAAGAAAATCAAAAAGTATTTCAGTCCCCATAATACAAATCCAGACTGGCATTTCTACATTCTCTCAGTATCCCAATTTACACTCTAATTTCCACCTTGGACAAAATTTAATAATCAGTTTATCTGTTAATAAAGGACTGGATGAATACCTAGCAATGTTTTGTATACTTTTAATCAAAGCTAGAGAGATGGAGAGCTAAACAGATACCACCCAGTGGGTACACAATCTCCTTTTAGCTGGGGAACCAGCCCCCACAATAACATGGGCCTTTTAATATGCTATTTTTGCTACTATGGTAGAGGTAAGTGCTAAATGCCTCTGATCACGACAGCAGTAGGCAGCCCTGTCTTTGCAAATATTCTGTTTTTTTACTAATAAATTCCCAGTATGTTATGATGCAAAAACTGGTCTGACTGATTTTATCCTTAAAGTTACAATTCTAGAAATGTTATTTTCTCAGTGTTTTCCATGCCCTTTCTCTTACCTCTTTCCATCAAAGTTCATGATTGGTAATGGAAAGCTCTGTCTGTATGTTGCTTCTGGATCAAGAAGTTGGCTCAGGTGACTTGCTGCAAAACACTGTATATCACCAAAGGCAGCCTATAGGCACAAAACCATAATTGTAATGCTTCTTAAATGTACAAGTACCTAATGAAAAGTAGCAGTTAAACTGCAGAAAAGTACTACATATTACCAAAGCCAGCCTATATATAAAGCAATAAGTGTAATGCATTGTAAATATAGAGATGCATAATAAAAAGCAGGAGTCAAGATGCTGACAGGCTGACAAAACCAATTCATAACTGAAGACTCGAATATATCCAACTTAAGTAACCTTCCATAATCATAACAAAAATAACTGGTCATTAGACAGAGAATAATGCATGGCTACTACTGCGCAAGTACTAAATACATTTGCTTCTGAAAAGAAGATAAGTACCATTAGGTAAATGCAGAACATCAATAATCTGGACATTATGAAACTGTGATCATGTAAGGTAAGCCAGTAGAAACATGGAATTAGACAAAATACAAACCACCACTCCCACTCAGTTCCTATTTCCTCATCCTTACCATTTCTACTCCTTCATTCATACAGCAGCTTCAGTGGCTTAGTGGGTAGGACACTCATCTGTGGTCCTGTCTGTGGGCTCTTCTCTCATCTTGGGTGACTGGATTCATTTTTTCCATTACTTACACTGCAGTGCTGCATAAGACGGTACTGTACCCTTGAGTGTTCTGTTCTTTAGATAAGGTGTTAAGCTGGGGTACCATCTTCCTGAGTTTGTGGGAGCTCAAGTGGATGGTACTTAAGACAGTAGGAGAACTTTAACTATCTATCTTATCTATCTGAATATCTGTCATAGGGTTAGTCCCACTATGCTAGTTGCCTGTTTTCAAGGGAAGCCAGAGATGCTGTTTATATTACTAGTTGAGATTTGGCCAGGGCATTGGGTAAATCTGAGACCCAAACCACTGAAAGACTTTGTAGTTAACACATTGAAAACCATATCACCTTAATATAGAGCAGTAAACTGAAAAAGCATACAAAACGTAGCACTAACAAAAATGAAAAACCAGCATTTCTGCAAGGGGCAAGCCAACCTGCACTCAGGATTTACATATAAAAGATTACAGTAAGAGAGTACAAACACTGAGAAAAGGGAACAGCTGGAATTATGTAAAACCAGCTATTCTCCTGTTCTTTCACAGTCTTCGTAAGAAATTAAGCACGAAGTATCAAGCTGCATTTAAACACAACATCATAATTAAGCTTGCTGAAGGAAAATATGATAAAATGGATCCCTCAATGAATGGAGCATTTGATAATGAGAACTCAGTGAAACATCATTCAAAAAGTCCATTAACTGTTCCCAAAAGTCTTGTGTACCTAAAACACTGACTATTTTCTATTGTTGTAAGTGAAATGAAACTAAATACAGAACACTCAATGAATGTGAGTACCTGACTGCAAATTAATAATAAAAGGACAGTACATTAATCCAAATCATTATTATTTGAATCTGAAGATTTTGTGTGTGTGTGTTTGTGTGTATGTCTCTATGTGTGTGTACATGTGTATGTGCACAGAGTGTGTGCAAGTGTGTGTCTGAGTGTACATTTGCATGTGCACAGATGAGTGTGTATGTCTGTATGCGGTGTGTGTGTGTGTGTGTGTGTGTGTGTGTGTGTGTGTGTGTGTGTGTGTGTGTGTGTGTGAGTGTGTGTGTGTCAGTGCATGCACATTTGCATTGGAGTAGGGCAGCTCTGCTTATCTACAGCGTAGCATGTGCTTTTTATTTGTAGAGAGACACTCAAAATATTATTTGATATCTAGGTGGGGCACAAACATTCTTGATTATGAAGAAGGCTCACAGAAAGAGAGAGTTCTAAAACCTGTGGGTTGCTCAAATAGTTAAGCAATAACTGATGACGTGGTGTGGTATATTGAACATTTACCTATGGTTGGTGTGGTTTAATCATGAGGGCGAAGCTAGATTGAACAAGGAGTAGATGACAGTCAGGTGCTAGGATCTGCCACATAACACATGCACTCAGGTCACTCCACAAGTACAAATATGACTCAGTCATTGTCCAGTGGGTGTGAATGACCTGAGATGTACCTCCCTGGACTACATGAAAAGAGATGTGATGGACATCTCGGATTATGTGGCCCAGGCAGGTATGACCCTAGCCCTGAGCTGCATTCTACCATCACCCAGAATGATACCATAATACGAGCAGAAAATGATTGACTTCAACAATTGGCTAAGTTTCTGGTGTCATTCTAAAGGGATCCAGTATCTGTCTGCCTGGGATAACATGATCAACAGACTTCAATGCTTTGCCAGAGACGGCCTGCATCTGTCACCCTTGGGATTCCAGGTACTGGCTAAGGCTCTTGCCACCCCTATAGTGCCTTTTTTAGGCAGTGTTCCAAAGATCAAAATTCCACAGTAACAGCTACAAACAAATGCAATCTGAGGGTCATGCTGCTCAGTGCTTGAAGTCTAAATCTCAAGATGCACTTGCTCGAAGCTCTCCTCAAAATTGATAATGTTGACATCTGTGCTGTAACAGAGACCTGGTTTAAAGAGGCAGAAAGGACCCCTGGGCTCTCAGGCTACAACTCATTCCATACCTTTCAGCCCCAGAATGCGGCTGGAAGCTCCAAAGGTGGTGGTGTCTCCGTATTCTTAAAGGATACGCACACCCCGAGACTGGTAGTTCAGCATAATGCATCCAAGATACTTCAGGTACAACTAACACTGGGTAAGATGGCGATACAAGTCATAGTCTGCCACAGAATCCTAAACATGTCTCTAGACTCACACACCAACTTCCTAAGCACCCTGGAATCTATCAAAGTCCAACCCAATACTCTCATTCTGGGTGACTTCAACTACCCTTTCATCAACTGGGAAAACTATTCAAGTACCAATGTACAGGCCCAATGCTTTCTGGAATTTATCAATTCCAATACCTGGATCAGCTCATTCTGAGCCCATCTAGAGGAAGCAACATCCTCGACCTGGTTACCATCAACATGGGAAGGTGTTGCTCCAAACCTATAGTCAGTTCCTCCTCCCTGGTTAAATCTAACCACAAACTGATCACCATGGAAATCTCCATCTCACCTATGCCCCCCGCTAAGGTGATCACTCTGAAAAACGTCTCTAAAGCTGACTTTGGGCTCCTAAAAGCAGAGGTGGCTAACTTCTCAGCACCCATGCCAATGGAAAATAGCTGCATGACTGCCGAATCATACACCAATGCACTGTATGAGCATCTACACAAATGCATGGACCTTGTCATACGAAATAGAACTAAGACACTCTCCTCCAAAAAAAGAAGCCAATCTGGTGGTCTCCAGCCATCAATAAACTCTACAAGAGAAGGAAGAAACTGTTGCAGAAGAAATGAAGTCACAAGACTGGAAAACCTCCCTTATCAGTCTCAACAAAAAGCTGAGATCCCTTATCAAATCCTCTAAAGCCAGCTATGAAGGCAGAATTGCAGCTGACACCAAAAACAACAACAAAGCCTTCTATAGCCATATCAAAAATGTAGAAGGCAATACTCAGATTTGCTATGAGTTATTGCACAATGGCACCTTCTATACTGAGCCAACAGATATAGTCAACATACTGGCCGACAGATTCAGTGCCAACTTTACCCCTCACCCCCCCCCTCAAGGGCCCTATCACAATACCAGATAAAAGCCTGATACCCACCATTTCTGTGGCACAGGTAAAAGCTACATTGTCCAAAGCCAAAAGTACAGCATCCGTGGGACCTGATAATATCCCTGGCTGCATCCTACATGAGCTATAAAATGAACTGGCACCATATCTGTGTGCCCTGTTCAATCACAGCTTTACCTCAGGCTATGTCTATAATGAATGGTGCACTGCTACAGTCATCCCACTCCATAAAGGGGGAGCAACTGCAGACTCTGGGAGCTATCATCCCATTAGGCTGATAAGCCTGGTATGCAAAGCTATGGAGTGCATCATCATGGACCTGCTTAACAAAGATGTAGGCAACCTCCAAACTCTTGACCCCACACAATTTGGCTTTGTCAAGGGGAGATCCTGCCTGCTGAACCTGGTTGACTTCTTTGAGGCAGTCACCAAGGCTGTGGATGAGGGTAAGGCAGTGCATACAGCCTATCTCTACCTGGCCAAGGCCTTTGATACCATTCCCCACTCAGGTATCATTGATAAACTCACCAAACTAGGCATCAATCCTTACATCACTAGGTAGGTTGCAAATTGGCTCACAGACAGGACCTACAGAGTGAACGTTGCGGATTCCAAGTCAGACTGTCAAGCAGTCACGAGTGGAGTCCCACAGGGCTCAGTCCTGGGCCCTCTCCTGTTTGGCATCTACTTCTCAGAAGTCCAGGCCAACAGAGAAGGACTCTGGCTGACCAAGTTCACTGATGACTGCAAGCTAGGAGTTATTATCAACTCCCCAATGATGCAGACATCCTACAAAAGGGCCTCTCTGAGACCAATGACTGGTGTCGGAACCATGGCCTGAAGCTTAACGCCAAAAATGCATTATCATCCCCTTTGGAAAAAAACTCAGTTCCCATGAATTGCCATGTTGATGGGAGCCCACTGAACACTGAAGGGGCTATAAGAGATCTGGGCACCCAGGTCAACAGCCACCTCACCGTTAACCACCACATTGCTACTGTGGTCAGAAAGTCCTTCTACATGGCACATCTTATAACCAAAGGTTTCGCATCCAGGAAGAAAGAAGTCATCATCCCTCTCTACTCATCCCTCATTAGACCAATCATCGAATATAATGCCCCATTTGGCATGTACATAACCAGACACCTACAACAGCTGGAGAGGCCACAAAAGTACCTCACAAAAAGAATCCTAGGCCTTAAGCATATGTCCTACATGAACAGACTCAAGAAACTTCAGCTGTTCTCAGTCTCTTGCCATCTACTTAGAGGTGATCTCTGCTTGACTTACAAGGCCATGTCCGACCCAGCCCTACTTGAAATGCTACACCTAAGGAAATCTCAATCCTCCCATGCCACACGCTCTGGAGATCACAACCTCATTACCACAATTAATAAAACATGCTGGAGGGACAAGTTCATCTCTCAGAGACTGCCCATAGTCTGGGATAAGCTTCCCATTCATGTCAAGCAGAGCACCTCACTGGCCCTCTTCAAGAGAAATCTTGACGAGTGGATGGGTAACAGAAAGTTCACTCCAGGGATCATTCCAGTTGTACTTCTGGATATGGTCACTATTAACTAACATTGGGTGACACGGTGCCTGGGCAATTTGTTTTGGCTAGGTTTGTAAAGGCTCCAGGGCCATTAGCCTAGTACACACCTATGAACCATTGGTACATTACAATATACCACAACCACAGAGTTGGTTATCGCTATTATACAATGACATTATTTAAGAAAAAAATACTCAAATAACAGAACCACTCCAATCAATAACTCTGCAGTTATAAAGTGTCCATATAAATAGCCAACAATTGAGACTTAGGAAAATATTAGCCCCTGCTACTGAGTCACTCTAAAGGTCACTGACCTTTATTCTTAAGCAGTGCTAAGCCCATAGTCCATATATCCATAATCTCCACCATATTTAAAATCATGAACTATAATAGCCTTTGCCATTCATTAATAATAGTTGCCATCCAAAAGAAATCCAGCCATGGATCAAGAAAGGCTGATAATAATAGTCATATGTCCAACATCCAAATGTTAGATGGGTATTTAATAATAATAATAAAATTGGCCCCACCAATGTGAATATACTTCCTGCCAAGGATTTTTACCCTTTGGTATAGCTCGTTTGTGATATGGAAAAAAATATGTTTTTATTTTTTGGTTTTTAGAGACAAGGTCCCAGATACTGGGTCAAAACCCAATAAGGGTGTCAAACAAAAAATATACTTTAAAAATGATCAAAACACGGTAGGTTCAGGTTAAGGCACTTTAATCTTGCAGCAAGGAGACAAAAATGTGCTAATAGAGTTTGTCTAACTAGAATCAGGAAATGCAGGTATTCTTATACCTTTTCTAATATGACATTGCCTACCAAGCTGACGTAGTGAATCACAAGTTTTTTCATCACCATTTTGTAGTAATTGTTTTTACAATATTCTGCTGGTACCATCAATTTTTATGAGAAACTTCCTAAGAAAAACAACGTGGCCTTGGCTGTTAGATATATGCAATGTTACCATTCAAGGTACTATGGCTAATTTGAGCACAAAGCAAGTATAGATTGCAGTTCATTTCTTTAACAGTCCTTTGTCTATGTTATCTCTAACTTCTGCAGCTGTGTATGTTCTCATACTTCAAACAGAGCTGATTGTTTAAAATCATTACATTTACAGAATATAGCATTGTTCATTCATTTCTTCCTGACCTAGCAGATAATCACCTGCTACTCAAGTACATTTCCAAAAGGCATAAACATGAATATTGCTGTGCTAGCAATTACTAGATCAGAGGGCATCTTGCAAGTTTCAGAAAGCACACTGCAGTTTCAAAAAGCATCTTTTCAGTTTCATATGAAACTCAACTGTATATAAAACAGTGCATATAAAATAGAATGAAAAACGTGTTAACTTATTTAGTTTCTAATTAGCATTAAGCATACACACATTAATACATATTTTTCTGACAAGGGGAATCCTATTGTAATATATAAATAACTTCCCAAAATAATGTACAAATGTAATATTGGGTGTAGGCGCATAAGCATCTACCTTGAAAAAATAAATAACTATATAAAGTACATAGAGAAAAGTGATTTCCAAATGGTGTAACAGTTATAACCCAATACTGCAGGTTCACCAATCCCCAGTCCCAAAGTCCAGTAATGTTGGGGTTATTAAATAATATGTATAACAATAAGTCAAAATATTGATATGAATATGTTGTAAATCCTGTCATGAGCAGTAGACCACTGCTTGTTATATAAGTATTATAGTCCTGTCAAAAATATATTCATACAATCAAAATTGTCCCTACAGCTGTTAGACTAATCCACATTGATCATATAAACTAATACAATCCAGTTTGATGCATAGAATAAGAAAAAAATGATCCTAAAAATAAAAATACATACTGCGTTTAGCTTAAAAACAGGTTTGTGAAAAGGAATCATAATTTACTGAATGTCCATAGCTGAAAATATCAATAATGAGATAGATTGCATGCTTCAGTCTCCTAAAACAAGTTTAAAGTTTTTAGACTGTAAATCCAAACCCATTACAATGTTGGCAATAGTATGCTGCTGATTCAACCCTTGATTATTCGTAATTAGGTCCCCAATATTCCTCCTGTACTCAAAAACGAACTATAACCAAGTCCAACAAAATGGCGACCAATCGACCCTGGTATATTCACTTATTCAAGTATATTTCACAAAGTTAAAGCAAAACACATTCCCCAGGAGTTTTATTCCAAAATATATCTTGCATCAGAGTGGTTCCAGTATAGTGTGTTAACCACACACCAAAGTTATACAAACGTCCTGAACACAAGTTCCTCCTGTATCCAGAAACAAATTATAACCAAGACCAACAAAATGGCGACCATTCGACCCTGGTATGTTCACTTATTCATGTATATTTCACAAAGTTGAAACAAAACACATTCCCCAAGAGTTTTATTTCAAAATATATCTTGCATCAGAGTGGTTTCCATATAGTATGTTAGCCATACACCAAAATTATACAAAAGTCCCGAACACAAGCCCCAACATAGCTGGAGAAGTAAAGATGACTCTATACAAACCACTCTTGTGGGGACCAACTTAAGAGATGCTTTCCCTGTAGCCATTGCACTCACTGCAGAAGGGTTATGAAGACATGTCAGTTCAGCAGCAAAAATACTGGGCAAGTATTTGATATTTTCCTTTTTGCAAACTGTCAGATGGACTGGGTGATTTATTTGGTTACCTGCACCTGCTTCGCATTTTATGTGGGACAAATGTCTAATCCTTTAAAATTCAGAATTTCTAAACATCTAAGTGACATCAGACACAAGAAGCTCATGAATGCTTTACACAAACACACTGGGGCACATAAGAATGCATCTTTTACTTTCACTGTGATAGACAGAATTATTGGACATAGAACAAACAAATCAGGTTGGCATCAGATTTTAAACAATAAATAGAAGAAATGGATCATCAAACTGGGGACATTGTTTTCACCAGGGCTTAATGAATACATTTAATTGGTATGGTCAATTAATGACTTAATTACTAATTTGGAGCCTCATCTAGTGGTAACCTATAAAAAGGAGAACAAGTGAATATGTCTTTACTGCACTGAAGAAGGCTTTGTAATTTTTACAGCTGAAACCGGTCTGTTTTGTCTCTTTTTTATTATGCTTTTGAGCTAATAAATGTTTTATGCTACAGTCTGCTGGCTCTCATGTTTTCTAAATCTTCAATATACCACACCCAGTTGTTGGTTATTGCTATAATATCCAATAGGTTGTGTATTCCTTTAAGAGAAAATGGGAAGAGTTTGTCACATGATATTTCACTTTCATTCAGTCTGTAGATAAGTGTCATGGTGTCAAGTTCTCTGTGTGTGAGCCTCATGGCTTTTCTATACCCAATAATCTGTAAACTTTATTTAGACATGGATATGATGTTGTATTAGAAGGAAATACGCTAAATAAAACAGGGTCTATATTGGAACACCGAAGTTTCAAAACTTCGAGTGTTCTAATATCGAACCCTAGTCAACGAAAATTTAAAACATTGAACATACAGAACAGCAAATTTTTTCCTAGGGAAAAAAATTGCTGTTCCAAAACACATACACACAACACAAGCACACCAAACAAACAGCAATCCACACACATACACCTAAACTCTTACACCTAACCCTACACTAAACTATACATGCACCACTAACTATCCACTTACCTTAACCAAAACCCTAACCCTAAGGTCTGTCACTATCGCACAGTCACCCCACCCGCGCCCTAACCCTAACTCACCTACCCCACCCTAACCCTCACGTCCACACAATCGCACACTTACCTGACCCGTGCCCTAACCCTAACTCACCTAACCCGCCCTAACCCTCACGTCCACACAATCGCACACTTACCTGAACCCGACCCGTAACTTTCCACCACAGCGCTAAAAATACCAAAGCAACAGAAATGGACAACCAAATTCTTTCCCTAGGAAAAAATTCACTTTTCTGTTTCTTCAATATTTTCAGCGTTCGCTGAAAACGGATCGATATTAGAACACTCAAAGTTTTGAAACTTCTGTGTTCTAATATAGACCCAGTAAAACACCATACACCATGAGATATGTTTGTCATGCTTTCACTTTAAGCTGCCTGTTGATCAGTCAGAGAAGCTTCTATACTATTTTACTTGATCTAAAACTGATAAAAGAGTAAAATAAAATTATTTTAGTTTTAGCAAAAAAAATTATTTAAAGTCACATATCTTTCTCTCTCTCACATTTCTTTCTTTCACTTTGTATGACGTTTGTCGATCCAAGCAATTCAGTGCTATTTCATCGGATGAAATCAGATGATTTGATATAGCCATCAATGGTTTTAAACCTCCATAAAACCCTTTCTGAAAACTGGAAGATGATGGCTCAACACTCTGAGCAGTTATCTCACTGTAAGTGAACTTGTTGATAAACCAAAATCTGAGAAACCTACAGTTTTTCATAGTGTTTAAGTGAATCTCAGAACATTGCCACAGAAAGATTGTAAGTTCTTGTAGTTGACATCTTGTTGTCAGCAGTGCAGTACATTGGAACTGCCTGGGGTGCTGATGCTGTGTTTTTCTGTTTTGTTTTGTTGAACTTGGTAGAATAAGAATAAGGAAAGTTTTTTTCCTCTACATTATTTCGTTTCTCTGACTTTGTGTGACCTTAGAGTTGGTAAATATAGAGATCAGAAAAGTGGGTGCTTGCTGCACATTGGGGGTACAGAGGAAATTAGCCCATGCCAAACAATTATTTAGAAGTGTTGGATGACATTTGCAGTGTTTCCCTTTTGGGTATGCAATCATGTGTTTAGATTTTTGTTTGCAATTAATCATGTTGGCGAAACAACATAAGATTAATCATAGTGGATCTCTAGAACACAAGCAGTGTGCAATGTTCTTTCATGTCAAAAGGGAGGAAGCAAAATATTTAACATTTTAAACTTTAGAGTCTAGAAAGGAAACATTTCAGTGCTATAAGATAGTTTTAAAGCATACTGTCAGCCAAAGATGACTTCACTATACATATGCATTTTTTCACTAGAATCAGAGGGTCCAGGAGTTAATTCATGCTTATGTGACTGCTCTTAAACAAAGACCACAAGACTGTTAGTCTGATAACTTTAATTACAGAATTTAATCAGAGCTAGAAATGGGAATGCAATCAGTAATGATTAGAGCATAGGCAGAGACACAGACTGAGTGAACTTTCTAATACTCTGCTTAAAAGCTTGATTGAAGCATTACAAGTTTACACATTTACGTGAATGAGAAGTGGAATAGAATGAAGCTAAAGCTGTTAAAATATTAAATATAAATCTGAAACTCCTAACAATCAAATGGCAAGCGACATGGTGCCTGGCAATATATGGGCAAGTAGAAACCACACTCATTGTAAGCGCTGCGGCATCAGGTGTGAGAAAGCACATGACAATACACTTGGACTGTACAGGTATAATGAATACCATAGTTATTTTGCAAGAATTTGTAAAAAGTGAAATAAAGCTTTAATGTTAAGTGTTAGAAGCAAATGAGCCCAACAAAATTAAAATGTCTATTGGCACTGTGAAAATGTGAAAACAAACCATACTTTAAACATTACTAAAGATACTAAAAACTACAGAAATTAATTGTGAAAGCAGTTCAAATTGTGCTACTGACAGCTTACACTGCATTCGTTAAACAGTACAGCAACAGAGATGGAAGTAATGTAGATCAGCTTGTGCTACTGACAGCAAAAAAAAAAAAATATGGATACAGAAGTTGATGAGTAAAAGCTTGTTTGTGGTACTCACGTTAGATAACATGGATTGACTGCAATATCCTGTTTGAATCTACATTTTATTTATTTCTCTTTCTACTGTCTTCAAAAATCTATTAAGCAAACTGCCTCAGAAAAACATTCTATTGTAATTGTCTTGCCCTCATGCAACTACATTATGATAAAACGGGTTTTTTGTAACCACTTACCCCAAAAACTATACTCATCTTAATGACATATTTCTTTTTATACATCTTGAAATAGTTATGCTATACTCCAGATTAGTGACACCGTATAACATTGTATTGCTACTTAATGCCTTGTAATAATCCTGTAACACTGCAGTTTAATGCTAATTTATAATGAAAATTGTATAATATGTTGGAGTTTTTCTCCCCGGGCCTTCGCTGAAAAAGGGTTCTTCAGCTCAGTCGGACAATCCCGGTCAACAAATGTAAAATAAAATAAAAATAAAATAAATTTAAGTCACAAAATCCTAACAACAAAATATTCAAGGTTTGTGTTTTTATTTTGTCTTAGTTTGAGCATAAATTAAAGCCTTTGAGTCAAGTTTGGCTAGATTGTCTGTACAAATCAAGGAAGTGCAGGTTGCTGCTACAGATTTATCTTGCAGGCTTTTGTTATGTTTACATAATGTTCAGGCATTGAGCCTGTGACTTGAGGCTTTTGTGATGTCCACTGAAGAAGTCTCATATAAAATCTCACAAAGTGAACAATGGAATTGCCATTGACATCAACTCTAAGGTCCTCAGGCAAAGATGAACTATGGCATATGGTAACTAAATGATTTATGATGTTAACAGATTATAAAGGGGTAGGATTCTGTTCATGCGTAAGTGAGCTCTGTACGAGACTGTGTTCAGGTTGTAACACATAAATGTGAACAGCTGAGATAGCTTCAGATGAGGGTTTGTGGTTTTCACTGTGATCAATAAGGACTGTAGCAGACTGATCATGGACTTTTAGACAGGGAATAGCTTGTGGAGTAAAGGGATAGCTAGAAACCAGTCATACAGGCAGGGAAAACATTTACCCCTTACAGCTTCTGATTAACTGCAATTACAGATATGCAATTGGTGAACATATTTGGGGCTGTGGTGAGATCAAGTAGAAAAGTCCTGAATTGATATTTTCTGGTTCCTATCCAGAAGTGTAGGTATCGCCTGAAATTCTTTGATATCCTTATGTAGAGGTAGGCTTCTTGAAGGTCCAAAGACAAAGACTACATACAGTTTACTTCGGACAGACATAAAATGACAGACTGTACCATAACTATCTAAAAACTTTATTTTGGAATGAAGTTATTTAGGTTGATTAAATTCTGGATGAGCCCAAGGCACTTTATTTGTTTTCTTTTTTTAGCAACAGGAAAAACCTGCATGTAGTTCTAACCCTTTCTGCTATGGGAGGACCTCTTGCATGGCTCTTTTTTGAAGCAGTTTCAAGATCACTTCCACAATTATTTGTCTTGCTATAACTTAGTGAGAAACTAACTTGCTAAGCACAAATGGTCAGGAAAGCAACCCAACAAAAAACGTATGTGTGAGCATTTCTATTTCTTTTTGGCTTCCTGTAAGCTGACCATCAGATGTTCTCAGTGCCTTTCCTCATCTACCAGGTCTATCAAATCTCCTTGCTATTTGCAGACCTGCTCCAGACAACTTTTGAGTATAATGGTGAGATTGAGGCTTCTTGGGGTGGTGTCATATTTCTGCTAAGGGAGCTTTTGTGCTTAAGCCCTAGTCCTTATTCCAGTGCTCATTTGTGCCATCCATGGGAGTGGTGTGCAGTGGGCTAGCAATTTATTGTCCATGCTGTCACATGTGATTCAAGCAAAACCAACCACATCCCATTGTAGACAACATTCTGCACATGTTCCGGGCCTCCACTAGGGATCATCCATGGAGGTGTGCCTGAGTGCACCCCTCCCCTGCAGGATAGGTGCACCCATCCTCCTTTACCTCCACTATCAAGTGCCCAAGCTACTACTTGATCCCTGGCCACTTGGTCTATAGTCAGGGTATTATCATTCTATGCCACTGGTGTGGACATGTATGGGTTTTTTTTGCAGGTTGCAAGCCTCTCTGAATTCCTGTGTGGGGGCCAATATCCCTGTGAACTTATATATAACAATGCTATAGTCACAGAAGCACAAATAACTTATATATAACAATTATATAGTCACAGAAGCACAAAGAATTGAGAAATCTCTCTAAAGTAAGGAATCACTACTGATGCACTGTTACAAAGTGCACCAGCTATGATTTCCCATGGAAAACAGCAATTGTGGAGTTTAAGTCTAACAAGCTGTGCTTGATGAGTTAAAATCTCATTGAGTTTGTTATTAAAGTACAGTTGAGCAGCCTTCAAGACCACTTTACCTGCTCCACTTTTTAGATGGGATAGTATGTTGAGCAATAGTAATAAGTGGGGGCATCAGGGGAGCTGGAATATAATTGTATTTCCTATGAATATTATGTTCTTATCCACTTGTCTGGCATGACAGCCAGTCACACAGGCAGGTGAAGGAACATACAGCTCCTGATGCCTCCAGAGGTGGGCAGCTGAGCAAGATCTCTCAAATTCTGCTAGTGCTCTGAGAATGAGGGATATGATTTCCCTGCTGTTGCTGATCACCCCTTGTGATGTTCCTATGCTGGGTCAGCTATCAAGAAGCCTGAATCCTCATCACTGACACTGAAGAGAGATGTCCACTTGGAATACAAATGGATACACTTAGTGTTTCCAGATGCAGACATCTCTGCCCCAAGCACAATTTCCCTTAAGAGGACACAGGGAACACAGTCAGCCAGGGTCTGGATTTCTCTATATCTGTCTACCCTTAGGTGCCTAGTAAGACTCCCACTGGCACAACTGTAGGGTTAGGTTCTCAATCGAGTGTCCAAGCCAAGTTCTTTATCACCCTCTCTGTGAAACCAGTGCTTCATGTCCCTGCTCCAAGTAGCTAACGCACACACTCTTGAGATTTAATTTTCATGCGCACACACCTGGGAAAGGCTGGCACAGATTTACTAGCTTTGCCACCATCTGTCCAGACTATACAGTAGTTTCACTGCCACCAGTCAGTTATTATAGGGCTCTTAAAAGGGTATTCAGTTATACTGAGTGAAATTAATATTAATACAAATGGTAATGTTGACCAAACAGCCATACTTTCAGGAGTGGACAGAGTTATCATCAAATAAATATATGTAAATGCTCTCAAAACTTAAATATTTTCTAAAAAGGACTAGCCACAATGAAAAATTTAAATATATTTAACAATAAAAAAATAAAAAAAAAAAACATGAGAATACTAAATATCTATTTACAGTAAACACCAAAGTTTCAGTCACAGGAAGTATTAAACATAACACCGAAGGAAAGTTTCACACAGTTATAGAAAAACAGTATTTAGCTAGTCTCACTATCTATTCCTGATTGACTAAAAGAATTACTGTTCCTACTTACTGAATAGAGCAAGGTAAGATGGGTGATTGATTCTTGTTGACAGATCCAAGACAGAATACAGAATGCTGCTGAGACTTCAGTCTCCTCTAATATTAAACATTTATTTCTGTATAGATTGACATCACATACATCTGGTTATCTGACGTAACCCCCACTGCCAGAAGCTGTCAGAGTTTGGCACCTACATGTTACCATACACACAGATAGAGCATTGCTCAGATGTAGTGCAGTTGCTGGAAGTCATAAAAACAGAAAACCATTCCACTCTTCCTACAGATGCTACAACCTATTCTCTAGTACAGATATTGCATATTTGGCTCCCTTCAAAACTGTGGGATAACATCTTTATGGCTTAATCCATAAAGTAATATTTTTCCAAAGTCAGGTGGATTAACCTCTTCTCTCCTAGTATATGCTGTTGCAATGTATACATTTAATTCAGTTACAATAATACATGTACATTTCTTTTTTGCCAGCATCAAGCACTGTTGATACATTTTAACACATGCTACTTTAAAAATACATTTTTAACACAAGCATCTGTACAAGTCAGTTTGATTCACAAATGACATATAATTCTTCACAAAATACCAGCTAGCTCTGCTCACATAAGTTATACAGCCACTGCCTTACTTCTCCTGGCATGGCTGGTAGTACCTCCTATTGTCACACCCCTACCTCTGGAAAGACATATATTCTGGAGGTTTTGGTGCTTTCTAGACCTCTGTTCTTGTTGCTGCTGGTCATACCTAAACAAAGTATGGTGTGGGCTCCAGTAAATCCTTGAAAAGTGCATTGTAGAGTCTGAAACTTCACACCAGCAGCTGGGAAGGTTTTTCTCTCCTTTTCCATTTGGTCTAAGTGGGCTATGACTTCAAGGCAAGAAAGAGTGGTACCCTTAAAGGCTGAGTTCAGCAAAAGTTGTCTTAGTGTCTTCAGGAAGATCAGTAACCTGAAGCCATACATGCCAGTGCAAATACCTGCAGCTTATGCCAAACACTGAGCCAAAATGGACATCAGTCTTAGAGTGAATGCAGCCTGATGGAGAAGAGGTGGTTGTCAAGTGGGACATGTGGGAGTGAAACTTCTGCTTTAGAGATATGTCAAGGTGCTGCATCTCATCAACTATATCATGTTGGAACTGCATCATGTGTGAGATGCAGTTTATTACTCTTGGACAAAAACTGATGGATGTATAAATGCACTTTCCCAATATGTCCATAGCCCTGCATTGTATCAGAGAAATGGACTGTAGGGCTCTGCTGAGCTGGAGCTTTTTAGGGGCTTCCATTGCAACAACTGAGTCAAGTTTTGAGATCTCTGACCAACAGCTACAATCTTTATGGAAAAAAGGAGGATCCTGTCCAGTTATCTCAGTAGGGGTTCACAGTACTAAGGTTTCTCATGCTGTGCTGGTGGTTAATTTAAGCATTTTCACCAGAAGAGGAGCCATTCAAGAAATAGCTTTGGAAGTCTGAAAGGCAACTTGCAATGCTTTCCATGGGTCACTGGGTCTGTGGCCACAATCCTTTTCCCCTCAACCTTACTAAGATTTATGCATATCTGGGGTAATTTGGAAACATGAGGAATCTGCACTATATGCACCATCCTTGTCATTAACATAAGGTGTGATTGACCCTGTTAGAAAGTCCACATGATTCCTTTTACAACTATGCTTTCTGTCAGTCCTCAAGGTTGAGAGGTCTGTGGACAATGATGCAATTTATTCTGGGGCAGAAGTCATGCAGATATAGTGCTTAAGGCTTTGGGACCCAACATTATGCTGGAGAACTGGTGGGGCAGCAATATGGTCAGCCAAAGAAATATCAGATGTCTGGGTAAGAAGTGATATCTTTATAGGAACATATGACAAAGTCAGCCCATGCAGAGTAGTCTGCATCAGTGATACATAAAACAAAGTTTACCCCTTTCCATTTTCAAGTGCGTTTTATATCTATAGATGGGAAACTGAAAATGTACCCTAAGATGTCCCCCTGTACTTCTAATGGATATATGCAGCTCCCAAATGCTTTATCCCATGTGTAGGTCCCCTCAAATTATCTATGGTATGATCCCATTTATTCTCATTAGGGATAATATATAATTATTGAGTAAAGTGTGGGTAAGGACAATCTATAACCAAATGGGATAGGTTATTCTGAGCACAAAAAGGGAACTGGCTAGGCTTAAAATGGCCCACAAGGGCAGCTAGCCTAGTACTTACCTATGAACCTATCAGGGGCAGCACTGAGTGCATCTGCACTGACAGCTGAAAAGATAACCCTGCGGAGAATGGATTCAACATCTATAAGCTTGGCATTGAGCTCAGCCTGGACAGGTCACCCCTAGCATCAGGCTTTTTACCCCCACTACCATTGGCAGCATCAGATCCAGAGGCATTTACAGCAAAGGCAGTGCCAGCAGTTGTGTTGTTGATTTTGGAGGCTGTAGCATCAGAGGTGGAATCACAGTCAGTAGGTTTACAGATTACAGCACTGGCATCATATGGCATGATGCTGTCACTATGGTACTGGCATCAATATTATGTGCTCCAGAGAGGAAAACCTGGAGAGCAAAGTGTGAAGTGGCCAGGTGGAAAAAAGTTTCTAACTGCCCTAAAACCAGGACATTTCTATAAATGTTTCTATGTAATCTGTTCCAGGAGGTGACAAGGAATAAGACCTTGCAGAAGTTGCTGTGAAGGTCATCACATGGCACATCTCCTTACCAGCCAAATAAGTGAAACTAAGTTACTTCCCCGATTATGAAGTTACAAATCTTAAAAAAATAATGAAGGAAACATTTTAGCAAACAGTCCTGGACAGAAATGTATGTCAATTTTTCTGACTAAATTTTCCTTTTCTGAGCTTCAGGAAAATTACAAGTAAAGCAGTGGATGTATAACTTATGCGACCAGAGCTAGCTGGAATTTTGTGAGCTGTAGGCTCCAAGGATGAGCTCAATGGCTCCAGTTCCATCATATCCCTTGATACTACTGTCTTCAGCCAGTTGTGCTTTATCCAGAAAAAGTTTCAACTTTTCTTACTTTCCCAAAGAGTATTTGGAGTAAAAGCTTGACATATGGCGTTGCTACATTACATGCCTCACCTAGACAAAACAGACACAGTCAGTTTTATCCTTTGATTGAATTTTAGTTCCACAACTGCAATCCTAGAAGGCAGCTTCACAGCTACAATTCAACAACTACAAGCATTTCAGCAACAAATAGTTATACAGCTAAAAAGCAATGGACAAAGAGAGAGCTGAGAAATGCGTGAAGTGTGGTAAGGGGAAAGAGAAGACAAGAAAAACTTTCAAATGTTTAACAGAAAAACTCATATGACTTTAAGAAGGAAGTTGAAAAGTCTTAGTAAGACTAGAAATAATGAAAAATTTGACTTACTGTGCAAAATAACAAAATGCCACTTCTTGAAAAATGTAGCACCAGGCTGTGTTTCTGAAGCAACTATGTTACCAGCACTACAAAAAGAGATCCGGAGAGCAAGGTCCAAACTTATGAGGGTGTCTCCTAGGCATCTTCCACATGAAGTATACCAGGCACAAGCAGACTTGGGAACTGCTTAAAGGATTATATATTCTAGCTTACCTGAAGAGCCTCAAGGTGAGCGAGAGGCTGTTGCTGCAGAAAAGGATGTGTGGCTGCCCTATTTACCTTGCCAAAACTCTAATTCTCACCAAGTAAAGGAATTTAAAAAATGATGACATTTCCTTGTTAAATCATGTCAGCCTTTGAGAAAGGATTAATAAAGATAAAAAGTAGCTTCATTAAGCACATTCATGACAGTGAGAAGTCTATCCAATTATAATGTTCTAAGCTCAGTTTATTCATTACCTTTAAAATGATAAGATTTTTAAAGCTATATATAATCTCAACAATGGGAGTTCACCAGGATCCATAGTTACAATGTATTTTTATATAAAAATCACAAAGACAAAATGAGCATTATTCTACTTTCCCTGCTTAACTACTGTTTAACTACAAAAGTAACAATGACATTCAAGATTTATATTTAAACCAGTCGTCATCTACCTTTATTCCTAAACCTAACTCTGACCAAACATTAGTTAAAATATACCATTCCATTTCTCTCATTAAAGCACATGAGACATTTCACTGCTGCTTTAGCCAATGGACTGCAGCCGACTTCTTCATCTTCAATATTTTCATTATAGTCAGATTATAATTTCACTTAAAGACTTATTCTGTTTAACAACAGAGACCAGGACAGTGATCGTGGATTTGCTTAAGATGTATAGAAAGCTTTTGATGGAGTATATATGCATTTTCTATTGAGACTTACATATATTGTAACATTTTTTTTATCTTTTATTTCCTTGTTATCTAACCTCCATCCATGTGCTTCAGCAATTACCCTTAATGGCCTCATATCATCCAGTATTAAAAGTATTACTGTTATCCAATGGTGCTGCCCTTCATCTCCATAATTATCCAATTTATAAATTAATCCTTTATTTTTGGGGATTAATATAATTTACATGCAAAGAAATCCAGTTCTATGCAACAGAATTGTTATGCCTCTTTACAGGACACTGAGTTTCTATTTCCCAAGTGCTCAATTCACAAAATGTCAAGGAAGAGTGAGCTAATCATTGTTTTCTACAGGAAACTGTTGACAGTGCAGTTCAGAAGTGTACATCAACAGTGATTTATATCTTGTTGGGTTCTACCTTCTTCCTTGTGTGACTGCAAAGTTGGTATATATACATTTAGGGCCGTGGGGGAGGGGGCATGCTCCCTGCTGAAAAAAATGTTGCCCTTTTATGCTTTGAGCATTTGTTTTTGTTTTATTAGGTCCCCGGGTTTTTGTCAATCGAGGTTTAATAGTGGAATCAAAATGTGAAGTATGCCATTGTAGAAAATGTCACACTTTTCCTGGCACATCCTTTAACATTACTTTCTTCTCATTTAGATATAATTAAGCAATTTATCTGTATGTCACACTACAATTCAGCTAAGAAAAGTGTATTCCTTTTTGTCTAAACATGATCATTCTTAGTGATTCTCCTGTATATAGCCTTGGTATAACTGAAAGAGCTCTAAAGTTAAATAGTTAGGTATCATGTATCTGGCTGATGCTTGGAAGTTAACATATCCAATTTATCCGTTACATTGAATGGATCAAAACAGACATTAGAATGGATCAAAATATTTTTAGGGTGATGGTCTAAAGTACAATTTAACCTTCTGACTAAAATCTCTATAATCAAAATGAATATTTACTCCAATTTATTTTACTTTTTTAACAATATTTTTATCAGATTAGATGACAATACTTTTAAGTCAGTCAGTAAATTCATGCCTGATTTCATTTGAGGAAGGAAGACAGAATTAGTTATGAGAAAGTAACTGATCCTATAACTAAAGTTAGCAGAAACTACACAGTTTTAAAGTTTATTACTGTATTTGAAGATTTACTAAGCTTTTGATAATCACTGTCAATAGTCAATCAAATTCTTCCTGGAATTCACTATAAGTGATAATGCCTAGAAATACAGTTTCTAAATACAAGATAAATGAAAACACTGTCATTTATTTGACTGCTAGAAATTGTTATTGTGTATACTTGCTATCATTATTAAAATTATAAAAGTTTAATAGAAACTAATGGCTATAACAGGTCTAAACAATGAATTGTTGTTGTTGTTTTTTTTACAACCTGTACTACAAAACCTTGATATTAAGCTTTCAGATAGTATGTACATTTTGTTTCCTTTAAAACTTTAAGTAAAATAAAATATCCGTGACAGTATACTTGACATCAGATGTGTTCAAATACAATAGTTATGAGATAAAATTGCAATTATCTAACAATGACTATCTATCTCTTATGGATAACTATTACCAAATACAATTCTACTCTTTATCATGCTAAAAGTAATGTGGATGCTACTTATTCCTAGTTATTTAAAATCTCAGATGTTCATACTGTTTCCTCTGGAGTGAATTATTAGTCTCTTCAATGTTTGTTTATTTTTGGTCAGACATTTGGCATAATGCTTTTGCTGAATATATTCATACTCAGTTTGTTGTCCCACGATTTGCACAATACTTGCTTATCATATTCTTTTTTCTCCTTTTACTGCACTGTATACAAAGAAGTATGCCAAACACATAGTTTAAAACTGCAGTAATATAATTAAGAACATTTAAGAATTTATAGAAATACAAAATTATGAACTATAACTTTTCTTGGTCTTTAGTTATTTTTTCATATTACCTCTCTGAATATATAAGAAAGGGACTTAGAGTTGTGGATTTTGTTATGGTATTCATCATTACATTTTATTTTACTAAGCAATAGTTAAATAGAAAGGCTATTTCTTGGAAAAATGGCAATGTTTACAGAAAAGATTCTTAAACGTCAAAACAGCTAAAGATTTTTAAAAGTTTTGAAAAAATATCTTTTTCCATGGCAGACTATATGTTTAATTTATTTATCCAACTTGATATGAGCTCAAGATTAAATTTGATTCACATTCTTCACTATATTTAACATGCATGTGTTATGTTATAGTGTACATGAGTTTGTTAAACTTGCTGCAGTACTATTATGTTTGCATGTGGTGTATGGTTTGTCAGGAAAAAAAAGAATATTGGTTGTTAAAAAGGGAATTTTTCCTTTAAGTTCCCAAGGTTAAACCTGTGTTATGGGGAGTTCTACATTATTTAGTTGTGGTGCCTGTCTTTTTTTTTTTTTTATCTTTATGGCAGATTTTTCCAACCTAATTTTATGCTACAATAAATTACAATTCCCAGTGGACTATGTCTTCTTGATAGTGGATGTATACACTATGGAGTACTGGCATTGTCTTAGCATCTTTTTTACATCTTTAGTTATTAGTTGTGTGTATTTTGTTGCATTCATTTTTAATAGACTTTCCCATTTCCAAAGATAGCTGGACCAGTACATTTGCGAATGACACAAATGTGGGGACAATTGGAACTAAACTGTTTGACCAGGTGGGGTTGCAGGAGCACATGGATGCCCTAAATCTTTGGACATTACTGAAGAGCAAGACATTTAATGCAACAAAAACAAAAATCATTCATTTTAGGACAAATAATCCCCGTTATCCATATGCTCTAAACAAAATCTTCCTGCTGAAATCCACTCTGTTAGGGACCTTGAAACAGTTACTAATATACTTTTTTTAAGTCTGAAACTAATGCGTCATCATTTATTAGAAGATGCTACTTGCTCATCAAGGATACCCTGTGCACACTACTGAGTAGGGATGAAACAGTACTTATACTCCTGTTTAAAACTATCATCACAACTACTCTGGAGTACTGTGTTGCAGCCTGCAGCTATTGTTATACTTTGATTAAGTGACTGGAAAGAGTTCAGAAATTCTTTACCAAACAGATTTTTAAAGTTTGGTCCTTGAATTATAAATCTTGACTCAAGCAGTTACATCCTTTTTCAATTAACTATAGATTTGTTAAGGGGATCTAATTTTAATATACAAAGGAAAACATGACATGGTTATGGCAACTACCATGTTAACTGAATTTTCAAATTACTCCCAAGGTACTAGAAACAAACTTTTCTCTATACTTTGTCTCCTACAGACTGTTGAGAGGCAATCTGTGCCTGGCATGCAAGGCATCCTTGAATCCTAATCTGATGGAAGTTGTGCATATCCACAAAAGGAATAGCATCAGAATTATACAATCTAGGGATTTAAATCTTACTTATGACATAATCAGAACATGTTGGAAAGACAGGTATGTGTTTCAGAGAATTCCCCTTCTCTGGAATAGTCTTTCCATCTATGTGAAGTAGAGCTCTATTCTAATCCTATTCAGTAGAAACATGGACAAGTGGATGGGCAGTCTGAAATACACCCCAAGTTTAGCACTTATCTCTCTACAGAATAGAGGCAGCCTGTAACTCTTGCTCTAATTTACATATACCATTAAAATAACCTCTAAGGCGCATAAACTTGCTGGAAACAATTACAATGCTTGGATAGGCTTATAAAGGCCCCACTGTTCATTAGTCTAGTGAACACCTATGAACTTATAAGGAGCAAGTTACTATCCTGATCTCACCAAAACTGTATTTGGGTGCAAGGCTTTTCACAGCTGAGCTGAGAGGTTGTGGAATATGCTGCCCCAAAGTGTAAGGAAGGCACAAACATTGGTGTATGTTAAAAGTAGTGTTGACAAATGGCTTGGTAAGAGGATCTACAATCCACTAATAACTGGGTTCAAACTTCTCGAAAGTCTCTGAAGGGACTCTGATTTTGATTAACATAGTTGAACATTTGACAAATATCATTTTGTGGCATGTTTACATTTAGATGTAGGACTAATACAGTTTGCAGTTCAATCAAATAACTATATAAAAATTTGATAACATTGCAGCTCATCTGTCTATATTTATGTATATTATGCGTCTAAGTACAGATGAATTTCAAGAGACTAGCATGCCCACATCTGTTAAGGTTCTGACATAAAATAAACAGATCATACCACAGAAAACAGATGAAAGATTAACTGAGCTTATACACTCCTTAAGCCTGGAGTAACTTCATAACAAAAGTCTCACCTAATTATGACAATCATTTCAAACAAAAAATGTGCTAGGGCAAACTTTTATTTCAGCCAAACAGATTTAAATTGAGACCAGAGTATTTGCAGGAAGGCACAGTGGACTATAATAGTCACTTCTGATACCTTATTATGAAATGCCATATCTAAATAGAGACAGCAGGAATATTTTCCTTTAACATACATGACTGCAGGCATGATTTAGAGGAATATTCCCCTATAGGTGTAGAAGCAAGATAGTTTACAGAAAATGCAAACAGGCTCTGGAAAGGCAGCATCCACTGTTTAATCATACCTGCATAATCAGTACATTAGGAAAGGGAAGCGGTCATGTGAAAGGAGCACACAGCAGTTTGCTCTTGATAAATGAAGCTTATTTATATTATTTTCACAGGCTCTGTCAGAAGTACTAGCAAACAACTGGAACTAATTTCACGAGATTACAGATGTCATCTGGAGGAGAATTTGCACAGAAACATAGGTGCAAGACAGCCTATAATGAAAACTAGTGGGCTTGGGAAAGGCAGTATTGCAGTGTTCAGTCATAAATGTGTGAAGTAAAGGCAAGCAGAATTTTGCTCTTTATAAAAAATCAGTAAAGTTGCTTTCACAAGCACTGACAGAAGTAGTAGGATACAGATGAAACTGATTTTATTTAATTTCAGCTATAGTTTAGGTGTTTGTAGCTATAGGAGTAAACAGTTTGTAGTAAAAAAGACAAAAAGAAACACATTTGGGAAAGGCAGCAATTAAATATCCAATGACAAATGAAATTGATATACTTAATTTCAGCTATAGTTTAGGTGTTTGTAGCTATAGAAGTAAAAGAGTGTGCAGTAAAAAAAAGGCAAAAAAAAAAAAAAAAACATTTGGGAAAGGCAGCAATTAAATATCCAATGACAAATGCAGGAATTAGACGTAGCAAAGAAAAAATGATAATGGAAACAAATGTGCATTTTTGTTGTTAATTACTATGGTTTTGTACTACCAAACTGAAAACAGATTTCAGAAAGGCAGTATATACTCTGTCTACTCAAAACAAAATGCAAGCTATAAGCCTAGTGAAACAAAACTTGACAAAATGTAACTGAATTTTCACCAAGTGGAAAATGCATGTTGCTTCAGTACGATCATTTATTTTCTTGGTTAGTATCCTGTTGTTATATTTAAGACTGATCAGCAGAATACTGTATTTCCAAAAGCCTGTTTGTTTTTATTATAGGTTGTCTTGCTGCTACACCAGCATGCATACACCCCCCAGGCAGTAATTGCAATCTTGTAAAAACAGTTTTAACTGCTTGGTAGTGTGAAAGCAGTGATTTTTTGATAATTTTATGCACATGACAGCAATACGGAACAATGGGATGTACATGGTATAGATATTAGTACAAGTCAAGAAGTCATAGTCATATGAGCCATAAGCTCTTCGGGCCTATGCTTTATAATACCTGGCTGTGCAGTAATATTGCTGTCATGCAGACTCTCAACTGCTTCAATGCACTTACAAAATGGATGACAGTTTATATCTATCTAGCTATAATTTTTTCAGTTTCACTTTTATATTCTAATTTTATACAGTTTTACTTTTATATTCGATAGTTTATACAATTAAAAAGTAACTAGAAATCCTCAAACAGCTATTGTGTTAAATGTCAATACAACAAGATGAAAGAAAGCAGCAAAGAGAAATATAACTTTGGACTAGCATACAGCTGTATTATAGATAAATGGCTGTTTATTTACAATAAAGTTATAATTTCATCTGAAGCTGCATTTTTCATTGTTGCATTCTTTTATCATTTAATAGTTTATGCGTGACAATTGCATAGTTTGCTTGCTATCTCAAAGCAACGTTACATGTATACATATGCAATAAAGCATAGGGGTTGCAAGGCAGTGATATGGGCAAACACCCAAGGGTGACCCCAAAGAGTGAATGCTTTACAATCTTTAGGCATGTGGTAATATCAGTACCATGAAAATCCCTAGGTACCTTATTGCACTTATAAAGCATGCACCTATATTTGTGTTGTATTTGTTCATTTTGCAGTTTGTTTTATATATATATATATATATATATATATATATATATATATATATATATATGATCATTCTTTATTTA
Organism: Protopterus annectens; assembly: GCF_019279795.1. Taxonomy (NCBI): domain Eukaryota; kingdom Metazoa; phylum Chordata; order Ceratodontiformes; family Protopteridae; genus Protopterus; species Protopterus annectens. The sequence goes on from NC_056735.1 coordinate 1,290,470,239, forward strand.
ATAGCGTGTGTTAATATAAAAGAGTTCCTCTACTCATTTTACTTATCCTGTTGCTATGTTGCTATACAGGGTTATAATTTTTTAAATGCAACATTTTTTTATGAAATTTTCATGGTAATTCATTTTAGGCAGCATTCTGTCAAACTGTTATATATGTGCTGTTGCACAATTTCATTCATAAATGTTTCACAGGAGTTTTCATAAACTGCATTTTGGATACAAGTTGCACAATTTCATTGCCATAGGTCAGGTGCTAGTAGTTCTTTGATGGCATGTTGAAAAATCTAAGCTCAAAATGTTATGCTTTTGGTAGAGTTATGGTCATTTGTTGAAAAGGTTATTTAAAAATGTACTGCCTATTTTACCTAAATCATTGTTGTGTACAGTTATAACTTTTTAATTATTTGGAACTTTGGCCTAAAATTTTAAGGGCAGCCATTACGTGGACTGCCTTGTCTAACTGTTGTGATGTACTGCACAATTTCATTTATAAATGTCATTTTGTAAATCACATTCTGCATATCAGTTGCAAACGTAGTGGTCCATGGATGATATGTTGAAAATATATGTTCAAAATGCCAAGTTTTGGCAGATTTATTGTCATATATTTAAAAATAATGTTAAAATATATTTCATACTTTATTGGCTTTTTAATGGAGTCCCTTTTGTTTACAGTTGTTTGGGAACAGTTTTATTTTTTAACTCTCTTGTTTAGCATTTTCATGAATGCATTTCTACTTTATAGTTAAAATATGTGAAAGTTGATTGCAGAGCCTTCTTCCATTTTAGATTAGATTCAGTAGTAAGAGAAAAAATATCTGCCATTGAGATGTTGAACTTTATGAGGAATAGGCCTGTATTATCTTTTCAATGCAAACTTTTGAAAAAAGAAGTTATGTCTTACCATAATGTTCAATCTGTGTTGTCGATCTTCACAGATCCTTGACTGTGGGCTTAATTCTGAGCCTTGGAACTGACTCGGCCATTTATTTCAGCTCGTGCCTTCCAAAACTCTCGAGCTAGGCTCTACCTATGATGCTTCTCTGTAAATTACCTCAGATCGAGCTTGCCTATAATAGTGACAGACAGATAAAAGCAGTAAACAAGAAACCATATCTGATTCTGTTTTATGAAGCCAATCTTTAGGAATATTCCGTCCACTAAGAATCTTAGGTAGGAATCAGTTCAATGGGGTCCAGAATCTTCCAGACCTGCTGAGCGATAAGTTTAATAAGCTCATCAGTGGACAGAGAGATCCAAGAGGTAGAGGGCCAGGCATGAAAAGCCTTCAGCTAAACCAATTCCTCTGAGGAAGGCTGAAGAAAGGTTCAGCTACCCCTCTGTTTCAGGATTTCTAGGATGTCCCCAAAGGAAACATCATCAGGGGGTGACTTAGGGGAACCTTCCCATTCATTAAAATTGATGTTCTCAGTGAAAGATTCTTTAGAGGAGTCCAAGTGCTTCCTCTTGCACTTTTTCTTCATAGGTGCATCCTCGGTGGGATGGTCAGGGGAGGCATCCTAAGATGAAACCACCAAGGTGGGTCACTCCTGACGCTTTTGTGCCCCCTGTCCAAGGGATGAGGCTGGAGGAAGATCTGGTTGAGGGGATAGGGATGGTACTTGGCCTGACAGGGGTGGCAAGGACTGTGTGTCCACAATGGACAAAGCCTTCTTCATGATCCAAAAGGCACTCCTCCCATAGAAGGATGAGAGCTCAGAACTGAAATGGTCTTCTTCAGAACTGTGGTCCCACCCCGCACCAAGGAAGCTGCCTCCAAAGCAGAAGCCTGGGTCAAGCTTATGAATGCCGAGGCACTGAGGGGCATGGATGGCTCAGAAAGAATCAATACTGAACCCTGTCCCTTGGAACCAGCAATGAAGCCCCAACCCTGGGAAGTCTCCAGTTCCAACAAACTGGAAGAGCTCAAGATGATCCTCAGTTCCAGAGAAGAAATTCTAGCCAGTACCGAGAAAATTGGAGCCAGGAAGGTCAGTGCCAATGTCTGCAAAGGCTGAGTAGGAGATGGAGGAGGAATCTGTGATGGTGTCGAAGAAGGACTGGCTCTGGTGCCAAGTTGGCTTGGAACCAAAGCAGAATGCAGTCAGGAGCTGATCAACTAGTCTCATAATGTCTGATTCTGAAAGACCCTTAGTGGGCAGAATGGATGAAACAGAAGGAGACCTGGGTGGTTTTGGTTGCAAAAAAGGACTGGATGGCCTATCAGCAAAGGGATCCACTGCGGGTGAATATGTGATCCTTGGTAAAGATTTAATAGTAGACTGCTTCGGTACTGATAAAGCCACTGGTACTGAAGCTCCAGATGCCTGTTCCAAAATTTTTGTATTAGTGGAATCATCCATGCCTATGTTGAGGAAGCTGTCAACACCGTAGGTTGTTTGGTCAATTTCAAAGGCAATTTCGAGAAGCTCTGAGGTCTCTTTTTTGAATTGGAAGCTGACAAAGAAGAGGATGACAAATTGGTTTCCATTCTTGGAGCAGATATGGCCTCTTCAAATTCACTTTTCAAAAGTCCTTTTAAGATTAATTTGTTTCTTCACTTAGTCAAAGTCCTGGCAGAGAAGCCATGACAAATTGCGGAGTCCTCCTGGAGATGGACAGTGCCAAGACAATAAATGCAAAATACATGCCCATCAGAATTGAGCATCTTTTTTTCACACTTTTGGCACCTCTTGAAGCCAGAGGTGCCCTTAGAAGCACACACACACACACACACACACACACACACACACACACACACACACACACACACACACAGATACAGAGGAAAGGAAAGGAAGAACTCAAAAAGGGCTCCCTTTCTTATTTTTTATTTATTTATTTTTTTTAGATCGAAAGGAGGGAAAGGGAAGAAAATTACCAGCAATGGTAATAAGAAATACCATAACGGTAAGTAAAGGAGAGAAAGTACCAACAATGGTATGAAAAGAACTACCTAACCGTAGAAAGGAAGAAAGAGACTCACACTAGCACTAAAAAGTTAGATAGAGGAGCTGGTAGAAATAGTGAAGAAGGACTATGGAAAACTATATAGAAATGGGAGAAATATAGAAAAACTTACATTAAATACAGCCAAAGCTTGAGAGATAGATCGGATGCGTCTGACACAACGAAGTGGCAAACGAGGTCTCAGGTCATTTACAGAGGAGTATCATGGGTAGAGACTAGCTCGAGAGTTTTGAAAGGCACGAGCTGAAATAAACGGCTGAGTCAGTTCCAAGGCTCGGAACCGAGCCCACAGTTAAGCATGACATGAAGACTGACAACATCAGATGTAATGTTATCAACAAGTTTGCAGTCTGTGTTTTTTTATTAACTGCACAATAGACCAATCAAATATTTGATCAACTGTTTTAATATGCATATGCATCTGATCAGAATATTGTTTTTTTTTTTTTATCTGCCAGTAGGTGTGGTGTGCATGTTACTGTGAGTCAAATGAGGTTGTTTCAGAAAGACCTGGTAATTTAATTGGGAAGGGAGATTTCTCCCTTTAATAAGTTGGTGAGACTGTGGAGTTGTTATATTTAAGTCAGGGTGTATGGGGTTGCAGGCAGACTTGCACACATTCATAAAGACTTAGTTTTAGTATTTTCTTGACTTGTAGATTTTTTTTGGTTGATTTCACTATATATGTTATCAGTATTTTGTGTGACTGATAATGAGTTAGTTTGATGTTATTTTTTCATGTTTGTGCAGTTAATATTTGTTGTGTTCAATGTTTGCTGCTTACATACTTTTGTATACATACACACACACACACACACACACACACACACACACACACACACACACACACACACACACGTGTATGTATCTATCTATATATATATATATATATATATATATATATATATATATATATGGTTCCCCTGTGTTTAACCAAATGTACGTTTGTCCAACAAATGCAGGGGTGTGATTTAATGTCGATGGTATGGATGGCTAAAGGGTGGATATGTTGATAGTATGGAATGTTGATATAGGTAAGTGGTGTTGGAGGGTGAGTGTGTGTGTATGTGAGTTAGGGTTGGGTCGGGGATGAGTGAGGGATGGGTGTTGTGTGTTTGTGTGCAACTTTGTGTATTTTAGGGTAACGGTTAGCTTAAGGAATAGATGCAGTGTTGTTTGTGTGTGTTTGTGAATGTTTATGTGTCTGATTCTGTCTTGTATAGTGTCAGTGTTACAGGAAGCTTTTAGGGACACTAAGGTATAGGGTTAGGGTTGGGGAAGGGACAGTGTTAGGATTGTGGTTAGCACCCATTATAAAGGTGGTGCAGGGAGACAGCGCTCCCTGCTCTATTGAGTAATGGGTACTAACCTTAACGCTGCCCCTTCCCCCAACTATAACCCTACACCTTATCATCATTAAAACCTTCCCGTAACACTGCCACTATTCAGACAAATTTGAGGCTAGTATTACAGGAGGTTTTAATTGTAATATTGGGTGAGTAAATAGTTTTCCTCTCTTTATATTTGATATTTGATATATATATGATATTTGTTTGTGTTCACTTGTGTATGATCAAACTTGTTTTGTCAGTGTGTTTTGCATTCGACATTTCAAAATTAGGTCAATTCGGTCATACACAATAGGCATACACACACCCACACACACACACACACACACACACACACACACACACACACACACACACGCACACACACACGCACACGCACACGCACACACACACACACACGCACGCACACGTGCACACACACACACACACACACACACACACACACACACACACACACACACACACACACACACACACACACACACATTATATATATTTATATGATTTCTTTGCAAAAGGTTGAGTGTGTGGTTGGTTGACAGTTGTTTAGTTGACCGTTTATGCTCAGCTAAGCAGCTGGTTGACTGGTATCTTAGATCGCACAATTCCTGGGGTTGGGGAATATGCTCTTACCTTGTGTTTCTGTGATTTTGGTGTTAGTAGATATAATTAACAGGGGATGTGGGGAGCACAGGGGAGCTTGCCCCCTGCAAAAAAATGTTTTTTTTTCTAATTTTTAAATTTTGCATGCACCAACAGTGTTTCTCAGCACATGCTTAGTGGCATTTCTTCATTTTCAACACTTTTATGTTGATGCTACACATGTCAACATTGGGTCTATTCAATCTGTAGTACTACACCCATATTTTATATATACAGGTGGGAAAATTTTCCCTGCAACACCCCAGGCTACAGATGCTGTGCATTTATGAATCAAAAAAGAAATATGTCTGCTCTAACAGGTACAATGGCAAAACTAACTTTGGGATATACCGGGCAAGCTGCACAAAATGCAAAGCATTCTGCAATGGAAAAACAATTAACCCTCTCAAAATAAGAGTGACTAAACACCTTTCAGACATCAAGCTTAATGACTTCAACAACCCACTGTCTAGACATGCTCGGGTCTGCAGGAACTATGAGAAGTTTGTTTTTCACATCTTTGAGAGAATCACTTCAGGCCCATTACAAGGCAATCTGAATGCAAAGCTAGAGAAAAAAGAATTTGAATGGCAGATTCGACTTAAAGCTTACTGGAAACCCGGACTCAATCGGACATGCTCTATTTTATGTATTCTCGAGTTAAAGAAACTGGACCATAGTAACTTGTGCTAAAAGCAACACAAGTGTTTTTTTTTTTTTTTTTTTTTATTTCAAGGCTATGCTTGACTTTAATTTTCATTTTTATCTTTAGTACTAGATGTTTATATATATGTTTACATATATATATATATATATATATATATTTATATATATATATATATATATATATATACACACACACATATATATATTAATATCTAATACAGACTTCTGATTTTTTTTTTCTTTGTAACTCTTTGAACTGTTATATGTAGTATGTGAGGATTAATTTAATGCCAATTTGAACTGTTCATATTTGAATGCATCTAATTACAGTAAACTCTCAGTTAACCAGAACTCAAGCAACCAGCAAAAACAAATTGAAGAAATACAGTACAATTTTCATGTGTTGCACTTTCTGTCCCCCCCCCCACAGAAACATACCTTACGTGTTTTAGAGTTTTAGAGTTTTAAAAAGGAATATAGAAATAAATTCCCTCTCTCCCAAACCGAGAATAAGTCAAACCAAACAAATTGCATTGGATACAGTGTTAGTCAGGCCTATTTTTAATGGTAACTCTCAAGCAATCAGAAACTGCAGTTATCTGGCATGTACCAATCCCCATGGGTGCCGGTTAACTGTGAGCATACTGTAGAAGTATGGACTATCACTTTAGTACATGTTAGCACAGTGAGATCTAAGGAAGCCCTTCACTTTATTAATAGAAACAGATGAATGCTATTTAAAGTAATAAATATTTAGCAAGCACAAGCTGAGTCACATGAATTCACTTACAGCTTCCTATATGTGTTACTTTGGCATTCACCATTTCTTATGTGGATATTTTTGTGTTTGTGTATGTATGTACATGTATATGTGTGTGTGTGTGTGTGTGTGTATATGTTTGTTTGTGTCTTTCGGCTTTTCCTGGTTAGGGGTCGCCACAGCGGAACTCTGGTCCGCTAATGATTGGTAGTTGATTTTTACGTGCCGAGTTACCAGCCCTGACGCACAACCTTCAACGAAGGTATGCCCATTCACGCATGTCTCCACACAGAAGACGCTCTAGCTGAGAATCGAACCGGACAGTGTGTATGTGTGTAAATATTTGCACATGCAGTTTGGTTAGCATACTTTTTAGTTTGTCTTGACTCCGTCCTCAAGTGTGGCCAATCTCTGAACCTTTTGCTTTCCATTCCCTATGTGTTCTGAGACTGGGAATTTTCATACATCTTCACATTTGTTTTTCCTTTTAGCTTGTCTTTGGTATCAGCTTCAAGTGCAACTAGTTTTGTTCTCTTTTCTCAAATACTTCCTAGACTCACACATAGTTTCTAAGTCCTAATTACACATCTGCCCTTAGCAGCATAACTCTTGCAAGTTCTCATCACCACCATGCTCCTCGTCTCGAGCATCACAGTATTTCCAAACATAGATGAATCTCACTGCCATCTATTTTATTATTTGCTGTAATAATATAACGAAAATGCAAGACTACATGTTTACATTGTTATCTGACACTATACCTAACACGCGAATTAATAGCCAGATACACAGTGACTTTGAACTTACATAAGTAGTAAACAGCAGCAATTGCAATAAAAATGCAAACTATCTCTGTACCTGTATTGTTCCAAACAATGTCATTGAATGTGATCTGTTTAAGTTCTCTTAGATTAATGCCTTCATTGTTATTTATATTGCTTTTTATATAGAAAATAGAAAAGTATGTATTACTTGTTACGTACATGTATAACTTTGATCTGACAAAGCTCTGACAAGGTCAACAGTACTCATCTTTTGAATAAACTGTGGTTTAAACAAGCAATAACAGCTTGAATCCTGTTTTTTGTTTTTAATAAGGATGCAAAATGATCTTTAATGCAGATTTGAGATTAGAATTTATGAAAATAAGAAGTTATGTACCTACCATAACGTTCCATGTTAGTTGTCTTCTCTCGCCTTCTTTCTTGCTTGATGGGTTCGGAGCCGATCCTCGGCTCCGACTCGGCACTTGCTAAGCTCGAGAGTCACTTTTACCAGCTCGAGGCAGCCCCATATCCCATGATGCAAGGCGGTAAGTACCCAGATCTCGTTTGATGACAAAAGGGCAATAGCACCAAGCATAAACACTTCCCAAAGGAAGAAAGCAGAAGAAAAACCTGCAGGATGGAAGAAAGACCAGCTCTGTATGGTCTTTCAGCATAATTATACCTTGTAGAAAAAGGTCTGTCCAGGCCTGGGGGAAGGAGGGAGGGTCCAAAGAAAGAAGGCGAGAGAAGACAACTAACATGGAATGTTATGGTAGGTACATAACTTCTTAATGTTAAGTTGTCAATCTCGCCTTCATTCTTGCTTGATGGGACCGCGTCCTAGCACCTCTATCCTGGGTGGCTCAATGGAACAGACTCTTGAGGACTGTAGAGCCAAAACTGGCTCTGTCCCTGGAGGCCAAGTCCAATTTGTAATGGGAAACAAAGGTATGAGGAGTGGCCCAAGTGGCCGCTGCACAAATAGTGTCTAAAGGAAGTCTAGCTTGAAAGGCTGTAGAAGTAGCTAAGCTTCTAGTTGAATGTGCTTTAGGTTTTGAGCACAGCTGTTTTCCCCTGAGCTGATAAATTTCAGAGATGACAGAAGAAAGCCATCTAGATAAGGTAACTTTAGAGACAGGAAGGCCTTTCTTGTTATCAGCATAGGAAACAAAGAGTTGATCGGATTTCCTAAATTGTTTAGTTCTGTCCAAATAATATCTGAGTTGGCGATGGACATCAAGATAATGTAGTTTTTGTTCCGATCTGTTTGAATAGTTTGGAAAAATACAGGAGATCAATGGATTGATTCAAATTAGTCTTTGAGGCGACCTTAGGCAAAAGGTCGGATTAGTTCTCAATGATACTCTGTCTTTGTGAAAGACCAAATAGGGGGTCGAACCGATAGAGCATGAAGTTCAGACACCCTCCTGGCAGATGTAATAGCTACTAGGAATAAGGTTTTCCATGAAAGAAATTTCAGGGAGCAAGAAACAGCTGGCTCGAAGGGGAAGAATCAAGGATGTCAGCACTAAATTTAGATCCCATTGAGGGGGAGGACTCCTGACTGGAGGTTTCAGGAGGAAAATTCCTTTTAAGAAGGCTCTACAAAGCCTGTGGGACATAATATTGTGATCTGCGAACCCGACATGAAAGTTCGAGATAGCAGCCAATTGAACTCTAACTGTGGAAGAAGAGGATCCTGCATGAAAAATCTCCGCTAAGAAATCCAAAACTGCCTGAACTGGAGCAGTGAAGGGATCAATATTTTTGGCTTTAGCCCAATAAGAGAATCGTTTCCATTTGCTTGTATAAATCCTCCTGGTAGAGGATTTTAAGGAAGCTACTAGAATGTCTCTAACGGGGTTAGAGATCAAAGGAAGCCTGGCTAAGGAAGGAAGTGGAGCAACCATGCCGTAAGGTTGAGAGAAGGTATAGACCAGTGCAGCTGACCGGATTGGTGAATCAGAAGATCTGGCACTGGGTCCAGATGCCACGGCTGCACCAAAAGGTGACGATGGAGGAACGGGAACCAAATTTGTCGAGGCCAATAAGGAGCAATGAGAATCATTTTGGCTCTCAAAATGGTTGCTTTCTGGATAACTTGAGGGATCAGAGGAAATGGAGGAAAAGCATAAAGAAGTCCCTGGGGCCAATCCTGGGTCAGAGCGTCTCTGGGGGGATGGCCTGGTAGAGGGAAGAGAGAGAAGAAGTCTGGGCATTTGCTGTTTTGGGGAGTAGCAAAAAGATCGCAACACGGGCAACCCCATTCCAGAAAAATCTCTTCCACTATAGATTGCTTGAGAGACCACTCGTGAGGCATGAGAATAGCTCTGCTCAATCTGTTCGCTAAAATGTTGGTTTTCCCAGGGATGTGCGTTGCTACCAGAAACCGATGAGAGGAGATCGCCCATTGCCAAAGTCTGAGCGCTTCTCGACACAAGGGGTAGGACTTGGTTCCGCCCTGTTTGTTGATATACCAAACTACAGACATGTTGTCTGTGTGGACTGCAATTGTCCCTACGGGAAGAAAGTCGT